>NC_088362.1:47987369-47989869 GCF_034508935.2 Berghia stephanieae
ATTTGTTGGTGGCGACCTCTTCCCCGCTGGCCTTGTGGGTCCATTTAAATGCTTCCCCGAGATGTTGCCAGCTTCCCATCTCAAAATGTGCCCAAAACCCTTAGCCTTAGTCTCTAGTTTGCTTTGGCTCAACCCATTTCCATTTTCTTGATTGAGCTTGTGATAGCACCTGTTTACATCACTCTTATAAGGTGTCATTTGGCACCTTCTGTTCCCGTCTGATGTTCAGAATTTGTGGGAGACAATAGTTGATAAAGTCCTGCAGTTTATTTTGACCCCATGGTCTTACCCCCTATTTTAAAACTGATGTCACGTTGCAATTGGGAATCTCGATTTTGTTTTTGATGCGGATGTGCTTGTTTCACTATACTGGTTTTAGCATTGCGAATGCTCGTCTAGCTTCAGTCATTTCTTAATAATCGTATCACTACTACCAAGTAAATTAACGAAAAGGAGGGGAACGCCAATTACAGACTTCTATGTTTAGCTGCCCACTTTTATGGGCTCAAAGGATATCCGCCCAAACTGTTCAATCCCACTCACTGTTACAGAATCGATGTCTGTATTAGTTTGGAACAAGAGCGTGAGCGTTGTTCGTGTTGTGAATCTTAATTGCATTGATGTGGTTCCATTTCTGACAAAATATTTTAAGAAGAAAAAAAAAGACAAACCTTTTGGCTGGAAAACATGATTTTCATTTAAGATCGATAAGCATAACCCACGGTTATCAAAAATACTTACAATATCAATTAAAGAAGTAAGTTAGAAGAAATCTTGGGTTTGAAGGTTTTTGACAATTTGGGAAGGGGGAGGGGAGGGGGGGGGGGCAGCTCCTCTATTGACATTTGAAGAATTGTATGTGGCAATGAGACCAGAGAGATGACTATAGGTTCTCAATTGACATAGCTTCTTACTCTTTCAAAATATCCTAACAAACCATATATGGCTGGAATTTGTGAATGTGCCAAGAAGATCGTTTTTGTAACGTTCGCCGCAAATATAATACAATAACAAGTTATTTGAAGGGAAAATAAAAACTAATGAAAAAATTATTTTCATCATTTTGTATTAGTTGAATGATGTAAATTACACCAAAAAAAACCCCTGAAGTTTAGCTTCAATACAACAGCAGAAATAGTTCCTCAAAACGTGTTAACAAGTGTGGTTAGAGTGTCAACTTTGTTCACACTTTTTCGACACTTTAAAAGGTAAAATACTGTAATTTAGGTGCGAGATTGTCATTTGTTGTTGTTGTTGTTGTGTGTGTGTGTGTGGGGGGGGGGGGGGGTATTTAACCCAAAGACACCTGATAAAGCGAAACTTTTCCTTATTTTTTATTACATATAACTCAGTATCGAAGCATTCTTGTGGCGAACGTCACGGAAAAGACCTTGTATGTGGCGGATATGACGTACAAAGCGATGTGGGATATCCAACTCTCTGTGATTTTCACATACAGAACCCGGAATAAACGAGCATGATCCAGGGGCCTTTTGGCTCGGTACGGATTAGAGGGTATTCAACAATTTAACGATTAATGAGGATATATTCGATGCTGCAGATTCAAATTCCGCTAATGAGGAAGGAGAAACAAACAAACAAACAAAAAAACAAAACAACAAAAAACGACAACAACAAACAAATAAACAACTCTAGAATGTTTGGAGAATATAATTTTAATCCCCCCCCCCCCCAATCAAAAGAAAATTATTAAAAATTTGAATAATATAGACATCTTATGATAGATGAGAGTGAGTAATGGAGACAAGTCAAAGAAGTGGATAGAGGGAGAATGACAAACACATACACACACAAAAACACACACACGCGCGCGAGCACATACACAAATCACACTGTGGTCTAAAGGTGGAGAGAAAAGATAACGAGAGAGAGAGAGAGAGAGAGAGAGAGAGAGAGAGAGAGAGAGAGAGAAGGAGGAGGAGAACCGAGATTGATAATAAATAGATAGATAGATCGATAGGAAGAGTGGAGGGAAAGATAGATAGATAGATAGATAGATAGATAGATAGATAGATAGATAGATAGATAGATAGATAGAGAGAGAGAAAGAGAGAGAGAGAAAGAGAGAGAGAGAGAGAGAGAGAGAGAGAGAGAGAGAGGGGGGGGGGTTGTTTGAAGACACAAGTAATTATTTTTTAATTATTGTTGTTCGATATTGGTTAATTTTATCATGGTAATATTTTTTAAACTTAATGACAGTAGATTTTCGTCCAATTTAGGACAATTTCCTTACAAAATCGTTACAAAATCGATTGTAAGACATTATGCTGAGAGCTTTTCTGTTCCGGCCATTATCATTTTATATTCTGTGTATATAAATGTATAGCAGTTCATTGCTTGTGTATCGTCTGTGTTGGGAGCGTCCGTTCACTTTCCGTTCACTTTCAACCGATACGGGCGCGATTCGATTTTATAATAACTCTAAGCTGACATCGTATCTTCTTACCGATTTCCATAAGATACCAGAAACAGTCATTGA
>NC_088362.1:47997369-48009869 GCF_034508935.2 Berghia stephanieae
GAGAGAGAGAGAGAGAGAGAGAGAGAGAGAGAGAATAGGAGTTAGTAGGAAGACAGTGATGGTTATTATGTAAATAGCATTTCATCTCTAGTCTGGTTTATCAGGGTTGCCAATTATACGCCGAAAAATTCACGCGCTTTTTAGTTGTTGATTTTATTGTTTATTTTCTTTGAAAACTCATACATAGTTTCGGGATGATTAAATAAAATGGGAGCATTGTAGAGCATCTCCGCACATCATTATTATGCGACGTTTATGGTATCTATTATGTGTTCACGTTTTGTTATTATGGTTTTTTCTTGTACATTGCTTTCGAACATCCAAATCTAATAACAATATTTTATAATAGAGGTTGTTTTCGTACCCCTCTGCTGTACATAACTATTTCAACAAACAAATCTTATTGATTGTTTGCTAGCCAGAATTTGACTAGAATTTTTATTCTTGTTTGCCTATTTTCCCCCCTTGTGATTTATTTTCCAATTTTTCACATTTTTATTGAATCGCCCTGTGGAAGAAGAATATTATAATACTGAAATTCACCACCCGCACAATCACTCATGAGACCGTGATCATTTCTTTTTGTTTTAAATAAATAATTAAATAAAATCATCCGACAAGACACAAGAATGCAAGGTCGCCTTTTATTTAGAATGTTATACAGTATTATTATTTTTAAAAATCCAAATCGCACTCAGTTTCATGAGCGCTCTTTGCTTTTTTTTTTTTTATTTAATGTCGTCCATAGATTGGCAGCCCTGTAACTCAGCCCTCTTCAGTCCAATTTCTATCTTCCTCCCTGGTTGATGTTAACAAAATAAATACATTTGTGCCTGAGTCATCCCGTCGGGACTACAACCAATGCATTTACACCCCAAAATTGCGAATATTTTATTAATTTTTATATCTCTGCTATTTTTTTTATCTAGCTGTGAAATGATACCAACTCCGGTTCTCTTTGACCGTGAGAGAAAGTCCCCAAGTTCGGACTTTGTAACGAGACATCTAGAGTTATGCCCGTTGCAAAAGACTTTTCACACCAATAATGACTGGCCTATTTATTGGAGATAGATATTAATAAATAATTGAAAAGCACGTTTTAACGATTTTCAACAAATGACTGCTTATTGGATATGTGATAGCACTCCGAGTTAGCGTGCAAAAGGCTTTCCACACCATTAAAGACCGGTCCATGGGAGATAGGATGGTGAAAAGGCAACCAGAATTAAGCCCGTTGCAAAAGGCTTTCCACACCAGTAATGACTTTTGGCCTATTGGAGATAGATGGTTACTAGGCACGCCAGAGTTAAGCCCGTTGCAAAAGGCTTTCCACACCATTAAAGACCGGCCCATGGGAGATAGGATGGTGAAAAGGCAACCAGAATTAAGCCCGTTGCAAAAGGCTTTCCACACCAGTAATGACTTTTGGCCTATTAGAGATAGATGGTTACTAGGCACGCCAGAGTTTTTAAGCCCGTTGCAAAAGGCTTTCCACATCCATAATGACTACTGGCCTACTCAAGACGGTAACAAGACTGTCTACAGTTAACCCCATTGCAAAATGCTTTCCACAACAATTAAGACTGGCCTATTCGAGATACAAAGATACTGCAGAAATATTCTTAAAAGGCTGTATGTGGTATTGTAACAAAAACTTTTAAAAAGCCATTTCGTTGACTGATAAAAAGGTATTCTGAATACGGGAAGGAATGACATAGGACCTATATTATTATTATTATTATTATTATTATTATTATTATTATTATTATTATTATTATTATTATTATTATTATTATTATTATTATTATTATTATTATTATTATTATTATTTAGATATTGTCAAATGATCGTCATATTAAAACACTGCCACTAAAAGTATAACAGATAAGACAATCTGACAGTGCTGTCTGTTATGATAGACGAGGCGAATCGTGCGTTATGAATGCTTGACAAAGTGCAAGGAAATAGCAATCATTGGTAATATTGGAACTTGGAACATAAACATGTCAATGCCAGATTATATTATTTATCTTTTTATCATCCATTTCATGTATTAAACGTTTTCATATTAATTTCTCTTCCCCCCCCTCTCTCTCTATCTCTCTCTCTCTCTCTCTCTCTCTCTCTCTCTCTAAGTTAATTGTGATATTGATTAGAATTTGTTCTCGGGCCATATTCGACTGGAAAGAAACCTTAAGTATTGCCCTGTATGCACCAGGATAAATCGATATTGGTTAACTGACTAGAAAACCAACAACTATTTTAAGACTTGCTATTTAAAACACAGAATAAAGCGTGTTTTTCATATTTATCAAACAAAAATAAATGTGTCCATTCAAAAAGCATGGTGCAGTTGCTAACTTTTTTTTAAAAGTGCATTTTGGAAATGGATCAGTTGAGCAAAGAGCAAAGGGCGTGAATACCCGTGAACAACTCCGACCTGTTTTTTTTGTTAAAATATAAATTATTCCATTGCTCTTACATGTGTGAAAATACAGGACAAACCAACCATTTCCAATAGATGAGGCCTCTTTTTGCTCAGTTTCATAATATATATTCTATTCCCGTAAGTTCTTTTTTTTTAATTTTACATTTGCGACGTTTGGATACTAATATTACTTATTGGAATCGGCAATGTTATACTTGTTAGCAAGCCTTGGACAATATTGCTTATTGGAATCCGAAGGCGAGTGTCATACCACAAGACCACACAGCCGTCCTTCTTTACAGACTTACACACATAAAATACTGAGATCTGGACAGGCCCGCGGACACAACGATTGACGTATTGGCACAGATAGACATACATACGAACAGACAAACAAATAAACAAAGACAGAGAAAAGGAAATAGACACACTCAGAGTGAGGCTGACAGGCAGACAAATACCTATAATACGCTCAGACAGATTCGTTTGGGTGCCAATCTGGGAAATATAATAATTCTCCGTCTTGTATGACCGTAGGCTCGAGTGATAGACAAGCTGTAGTGTATAATTTCACCACAGACAAAAGCTCGAGTAAACGATCATTTTCTTCTTCATAAATTGAAGACTGAATTTCCATTCAATGATAAAACGCTTTTTGTTTACTTTTTCCACCAGAAAAGTTTCAATTCATTTTTTTTTTTTACCATTGATTGTGAGGACACCAAATTTATTTTCAAAAAGTCTTAATCTGAGACTTAAAATAAGTCTCAACGTTTTAGAATGACGTACTTTACTTAACTTTATCCTATTCGCTCCTTGTGGAACATAGGGCCTCTACGAACTTCTGCCATCTACTTCTGGCCTTGGCCATCTTCTTGGTAGACTCCCAGATGAAGCCTGCCATTTTTATTTCTTCTGACAGTGAGCGCCTCCACCTTTCGTGTGTTCCGCTCAAGGGACTGGCAGGTGACATTGCTACCTGGTCTTCTTAGTGTATGACCGACCAATCTCCATTTCCTGCTCCTGATTTGGGTGTTGGTTTTAGATTGTTTAGGTGTATTTTCAGGTTAGGGGTTAGTTTCTCTTTAATATGAAGTATAAATTCTTTGTCCAAAGTAAGATTGAACTTTTTGTCATTATGTGGCGTGCGGAAGTGCAGTTAGTGTTAAAACTGGCATGGAGATTTTCAGTTTTTGTTTGTTTTTTGTTTTTAAGATTATATCTTAACATTTTCGTTTGTTTGTTTGGATAATTTATAAATTGAATCTTTGTATATATTCATTTATATTTTCTCACCTTTGCCATTTAATTTCCCCCCAGTCTGCCTTTAGGAATAACCACTCTCTTATGCATTAAATACCTAACATAATCGTGACATGGTACTTTGGAACAATGTTAATCTTCAGCCATACTAAAAGCACTTATTTCATTAAACGTTACTGCCCATGAACTTTAGGTGAAAATTTGAATTCAGCATTAAAATATATGATCGCAATAATATGCCAGTAGGCTATTATCATGAAAGCAAGATTTGAAGTGAATTGGAAAGTGCCAGAAAACAATAGAGAATAAAAATTTCGCGGCAGCGATGGGGGCTCGAACCCGCGACCTTACTGGTACGACAACTCCGCCTGACTCGTGCTTGCTACCCTTAGACAGGACGCTAGTCTATCGAAAAGCAATTTTGTGAGATTAATCACAAATTGTAATTTTCCCCTAGCCTTAAGGCGAATATCAGATCCTCGTCCGAGAGAAAATGCCCTGCATTTTAATTGTTGTTTGGAGGGCGCTTTTGTTATTTTCCGTGACGGGTTGTAGTCACACCAGGAATAAAATGGGCTATCAGATGAAAAATATAAGTTGTCCTTCGGAGCCTTAAGACCCACGGAGTTGGAGTCTATCCCCGGTCTCTTTAACGTTAAACGGACAATGACAACTGCCTGTTACCCTTTGGTAGGACGCTAGACTATAACAAAGTACTTTTCGCCAGATCTAAATGAACCAACTACCGAATCATTGCTGGGTGGACAGGGGGTCAGAAAAAAATCTCGGCTTCACCCGGGATCGATCTCAGTCCCTTTACGTATTAAATAAGGGAGTGCTCTACCAACTGAGCTATCGGAACCCCCCCACCGATGAAAAAAACAATTTCCTGTTATATTATATTACTTTAAAAGAAAGAAAGTTGAGCTTTTATATAGCGCAATATCCACTAAACGTACTCAAAGCGCTTTACAATGGGTCCCTGACCAACAACACTTATTATAAAGAACGAGGCATGATGATGATGATGATGATGATGATGATGATGATGATGATGATGATGATGATGATGATGATGATGATGATAGCTAACAAGGAACCATTTTTGTTCTATAAAAATATTTGCTATATTCAATGTCGTCTTTAAAAAATCTTGACATAATTCTTAGAGTTGGCTGTTGATCAATTACTTTATTGAGACGAGAAAGAAGTGGGACCAACAATGTCCCTTGAGGCGCTCCTCATCTCGAGGAGTACTTCATTGAACATAAACTCTCTTTACAAGTACTGTGTGCATTCTTTTGAAAGACCTTCTCTGCTATTTGGCGTATGTCGATATTGCTCTTTTGCCTCGGGCCTATTAAAATAGTTGTTATTTTCTTCTTCTTCTTCTTCTTCTTCTTCTTCTTCTTCTTCTTCTTCTTCTTCTTCTTCTTCTTCTTCTTCTTCTTCTTCTTCTTCTTCTTCTTCTTCTTCTTCTTCTTCTTCTTCTTCTTCTTGTTTTAAAAATCATGTTTTGTAAATATTTGATTGCATTCCACTTGTTGGGATACTGCGATTGGGTCTGAACGAGACTTTTAACGATCTCAAACTAAATACACTGAGCGTGTCTTCTTGAATTAATAAACATCCGTTCCCTGCTTGAACCATCTCCCTTTGTCTTATTTGTTATCTTGTACCTTTGATAAAAGTATACTTTTTGACCACCTATCACATTTTCTGTCTTTTCATTAGCGCTGAAATGGCATAAATGTGTCACAGATGCCGTAAAATTCTTAAAAACAAAAGAAAACAATCTTTCTTGGCATGTAATAATTGAAATACACAAGAACGTTTCGCTCTACATCAGTTCTGAAAATTACTTAAAAGTTTATGATATTCTAAAAGATTCATGATTTAGTCTTTGTTTTTGTCTTTGAGAATTGATCCTGCAATTCTACATAACAATATGTTAAACTAATATGTCTGTAATGTCTAGGTTCGTTTCTGTTTCCCTTGATAAATAATGGCAACGTGGGCAAAATGCCATTCTTCTAGAATGTTATCTAGTGATAGAAATTTGTTAAATAAGATGGGGAAGGGGGTGGATTATTCATTTTGGAATTTCAAGAGTAAACGAGGATGAAAATACCCAGACCAATGCTTTTTGTTACACCAAATGTTACTAAATTCCAATAACTTTATTATCCGAAACAGAGTAATCATTTATATAATTCTCATCTTCTTTATTGTCAACGAATGGGATAGTAGCGTGGTCCTCATAATTTACAAAAACAATACTATTGTTGCTCGTGTGCTATTATTATTATTATTATTATTATTATTATTATTATTATTATTATTATTATTATTATTATTATTATTATTATTTTGTGGTTTGGTAATATGGCCATTATAGTACTCTCAGTACTCGAATTCTAGCGCGCTCTGCAATACAGCTCGCTGGAGCTGGGTAACCGAATTTTATCTACATAAAAAGTCGGTACCTCCCTCGGTCATCAGATGTCGACACGTTCGGATTCTAGCACAATTTTTGGTTTCTCCCGAGAGCGTGCTAAAATCCAGTTATTGTACAACGTTCAATTCAAAACAATTTGGGTTATCAGTCCTACAAAAAAAAAATTGAGCTTTTATATAGAGCAATATCCGCTAAACGCTTAAAGCGCTTTACAAGGGGCCCCTGGTCAACAGCAACACTTAACATTTAGGACGGGACATGACGCCTGCTAGGCAATATTACATTTTTTTTCGGACAGAGACAACGCTGTTAACGGCCAGGTACTTATTTTACACATGGGTACGGCGAGAGAATGTGACTAAAGAGCCTTTTCCAAGGACTCAACTATGCGCTGAGCGAGGCTCGAACCCAGGAGCCTCCGATCCGAAAGCGAGTGTCATACCACAAGACTACATTTATAGCCGCACAACAAGCACACGTTCGACTGAACCAACTGCCGGACAGATAATAATATGCTTTTGATGATCCTATTCCCTCTGCTTTTTATTCTGCTTTGACTGGCTCTCCTTTCGGATTTATTTCTTGAACCATCAGTGGCCGCTGTACAATTATTTTTTTTTCGCTTTGTTTTACAGTAAGTAGATTTAAGTCTTGCTTGACTACCCACCGTGATATCAATTTTCTGAGGTCCACCGCCTCAGCCAAATGCTTTCCTGATAAAATGTTTTTGAAAACTTCATGGCAGTAGACAATTATTGTTGTCTGCCGGATGAGAGAGAGAGAGAGAGAGAGAGAGAGAGAGAGGGGGGGGGGGCACGTCACACGTCATAGCAAACGTCCTAATTTCCCCAGGCACGACGAGTACCGGAAGTGACGACACAAGTAATGTCAAGTGTTGTCACAGTTATTACCTCCCTTTGTGTGGGTGGGGGAGAGCGGGTGGAGTGGAGTTGTGTGCCGTGGTCATTAGGGTCCGATTGATTTTTTATCTCCTATTCTTCTCCCCCTGCCCTTTCCCGTATTTTGTATCTTTCTCTTTCCCCCCCCCCCCTTCTCTCTCTCTCTCTCTCTCTCTCTCTCTCTCTCTCTCTCTCTCTCTCTCTCTCTCTCTCTCTCTCTCCATCCTACCACCTTTTTTTTCTTTTTTCCTTTTGTTCAATCATTTAAAACCTGATATCAGATCCTTGTGCCCACAGAAACACGAGTAAAAATGACTTTATTTATAACCGACTGTCTTAAGCACAATTTGAATCAAGTCAGTTTATTATTGGATTTGTAATTTATATATATTTTTTCTTCTCTTCTACCAGACACTCGCTAACGCCAAACTTTATTCTCTCATGAGCGGCTGGCCGAGGAAAGAGGACGACCAGCCACGACTTATATTACAGCCGCTAGCAGTTTGTCCCAAAGAAGAAGAAAATATGGGTTTTGTCAGGATTGTCTCCCGCAACAAATTCTATATCTTCATCCTGGGTTCGGCGTTTATCTACCTCGTCTACTTCACATTTCCCTGCGACAACGGTCCTAAGGATACGATGGTCCCTCGTGATAAGGTCAAATTCATGCACGACGCCCAGAACAGACAGATTCCCTACCACGAAGATATGCCACTCATATTCGTCGGCGGCATGCCCAGAAGTGGTACGACTCTTATGCGCGCCATGCTCGACGCCCATCCGGAAATAAGATGCGGGGAGGAGACGCGGATCATCCCTCGCCTCCTGGGCATGCGCGCTCAGTGGGAGAAATCTCCGGTGGAGAAGAAGCGTCTAAACGAGGCAGGTGTCACGAGCGAGGTTATAGACTCGGCAGTGAAAGCTTTTATACTGGAAGTCATCGCAAAACACGGCCCTGCAGCAACACATCTCTGTGATAAAGATCCATTTACATTAAAATCATCCGTGTACTTAAGTAAAATGTTCAAAAATTCCAAATACATCCTCATGATTCGGGACGGCCGCGCAGTCGTCCACTCCATCATCTCCAGAAAAGTCACCATCACCGGCTTTGACTTGAAAAACTACCGACAGTGCCTGACCAAGTGGAACTCCGCCCTTGAGCAGATGTATGCTCAGTGCCTGCAGGTCGGGTCGAGGCGCTGCTTACCCGTATACTATGAGCAGTTGGCTTTACATCCCAAGGAGTGGATGGTTCGAATCATTGACTTTTTGGACATCCCTTGGAATGACTCAGTGCTTCATCACGAGGAATTCGTTGGCAAGCCTGGAGGGATTGCTTTATCTAGGTAAGGGTATTTATATTAATGAAAAATAAAGCAAACAAAACTTTTATGATTGTGTCAAGAATGATTAAACACGACTTCGTTGATGTTTCAGGTTGGCAACTTTTTGGCAAGTTGAGGAGGGTTCAGTTTAATATATCAATATTTGTGTCAGTGACATAATCAGTCGGAAGGTAAAAATTTTGGATTGAAAAATTATTTTTTTTCATTTCCCCAGAGCATTTTAATCTTTATTTGAAGGAAATCGGGTGATTTTTCATGAAGCTATGGTCAGATGAATGGGAAAGTTATCTAGCAACTTTTCTCAAATTTCATACTTTTTCAACTTGACGAGCTGTAAAATATATTTAGAAAGTGAAATTAAGTTTTGATATTTCCCGAAGATGTACAAAAAGGGTTGATTTAATCTTTTTTTTTGGGATAAAAACTGACCTTCTAACTAAACTTGGCACTATCTCAGTTCAAACTGTTTCACCATCCGACTGATAATGTCATTCACTGTAACATATAAAAAGGTTTCAGACTAGATAATATTATAGTCGTTTTATAATTGCGCGGCAGAATTGTTCTTGTTGCTGCCAGCCTTTGTTCTCTTTAATACTTAATACCGTTATTGGAGAATTGCTTGTTAAAGCTTTCACCTTTTAACCATAGTATTGTTATAATATTATCTCAGACGATCATTCAACCCTTTTTACACGGTTCGATAAAGCAATTACTCTCTTTTCTATACAAGAGAAAATACGTGTGAAAAGCTCCTACATCTCTTCATGATATTATTGACTTCCTTCGCCCGCGTAAGAATATCAAAGGGCAAGGATGTCATAGTTTGTCTACATCGTTCTATTTTCACAATTAATTCATCTCGCTCACGATTTTGATACACCATGAATAGGAAAAAGTACATACTGCACCGCCTTTAAACTTTAAACGGATTAATTACTCAGGGATTATTTATTTTTTATTTTGGGGGGGGGGGGGGGAGGGGGAGGGAGAGGGTGTGCTTTCTTTCCTTTGTTTGAAAGTGGAGGAGGTATGGATTTGTTTAAAAGTTTAATTTTATTTCTATCTTTTTATTGTTTTGCTATACTGTTATATTGTGATGGCTTCCATCCCAAACCGTTCTGTTCGGGAAAATATAACTATTGAAGAGAATTTTTTTTACAACTACCGAAAGCATAACGGTCCATTGGACACAAACAGTCTCGTCACGTGTCTGAATAAAGATTTTTCATGGGATAGTTTTACATGATATATATAGACTTAATGCATTATAGGTTAAAGAGTGATCCTAGCCTAAAATTAGAAAATAAATAAATAGATAAAATAAATAAAATGCCCTTTATTCATCCAATAGGGGAAATTTGTCTCTAGGGTCTATTCCAAGGGAAGACTGAAATAACGCAGGCGTCAGCCGCAATGCAGCACCGCAAATTGAGCTAGGGTGAGGCGACTTACTCAAGGCTACACAACAGCGCAGCGATGAGCGATCGAACTCGGTACCTTTCGAGTACAATGCAAAGACCTTACCGCTGAGCCACGCTGCCCACAAATCGATCAAACTTTACGTTTACGTTTTGTAGCTGAAGCCATCGATTTATCGTTAGTGCAATTTTTCTATATTCCAGCTGCGCAGGCCTAAAACAAAACAGTCTCGAGGGAAAATTGAATAACGTAACATTTTGATGTTTGACAAATAATCAGAGTACATTTTCAATTTGACGGCATCCGTGATAAGAATTACACCCTTACGCGCAGTATCGCAAGATGGCATTCCATGGAGGGATATATAGATAATCCACCAAACAATCGTCTTGTGTCGGCAGGAATTAGAACATGATGTCCAACGTGAGCAAATCGGGGGTTAATCATCTTGTCCAAGAATTTGAAAAAAAAAAACAAATAAAAAAAACAATGAAAATATAAAACAAACAAACGAAAGCGCCTGAAGCGGGGCTCGAACCCGGGACCTTCCGGGTCACCGTAAAGTGCCTTAACCACCCGGTCACCCCGTCGCTCTCTATCTCACATAGGTTGAGGAAAAAGTGTCCAAATTGCTTTTTCTAAGGCAAGGTGCCTCATCGCCGGCTCGAATCATTTCACTTAATTCAGGTCATGTTGTCTGTGAATCCAAGACCCAACCGCTACATCAAAGCTACACGTATAATGAACATATCTATTTCTGCCCGTATTCTATGCACAGGGGTGCAGCATGTTAACGCTGTATTGTATTCGCTTGATACCCTGGAGGTAACTTGACGGCATAGGGTTTGACCGGAGCTTTCGTAAACTCTTAGCCTGACATTGACCAAAAAATTACCTTACAAGACAAGTCTATTGCCACAAATTATGAAAATTAATTGGGACTTGTATTAAATATTTAAACCAATGGGATCACGTGTTTCTTTGAGCACGACTCACGACAACTCACTAGGCGGTGCACTAATCTATAAAGCGTCAAAAAGATAAGTCCTAGTGTTAGGCAATAAGTTTACGAAATCAACGGTTCGACCGTGGCCTTCATCAACTTATTGCCTGCCATTAGGACTTGTGTTGTGACGATTTCATTGGTTGAACTATTGAATACACGCTCACACGATTGGTTTTCTCTTGGTGGTCTGGCCTTATATTTTCGCCTAATTCTTCCGATGTGGGCAAGAACCTGAAACGGCAGAACATCTAGTTGAACGGTGTTTTGTGACGATGCTACCGGGCGGGTTTGCGACGGTGCACGAGTGCGGACCGGACTTTGCTGATTGGGTCGATCGTCATAACATAGTAGTGTGAGAACCATTAGAGGCTGCTGCCTAATTCTTTGTCAGTGCCAGCTATGAGTTTACGAAAGCTACGGTTCGACTCCTGCCCTCAGCGCTTGAGCAACTGACATTGCGGATGACGCCAAAGTTATTTCAGCCATCAGGTAATAATAGACCCTGAAGACAATTTTTTCCCATGTGGAGATGAATAAAGGAATTTTTTTCCCCCCCTGTTTCTCGCCCCCTCCCCCGGCCCGCCCCTTTCTTTCTTTCTTTCTCGTGTTCTTTCCATTATTTAGTCGTGACGTCAATTCCCTCGTAATGACGCATAGTAACTTAGTAACTGGTTCTAAACTATCGGAACAATGGCGGACGCCCTTTTGAAATACTTCACCGACGAGCGTAAAAGCGTATCAAGTGGAGAAAAACATGAATCTAATCATGTTTTGACTTTTATTCATTCTGATCACATGACATGTGACATTTTTTAAAGCCAGTATGAAGAATAAAAAGTACCAATTTTCTTTGGCGGACGTGACATCAGACAATTGAATCCAATTTCGCTACAAGATCACCCTCCCTGTCGCCGGTACACATCACATTATCAGTCTGACAATGTGACATAGTGGTTGTTGTTATCTTGTGACAGCTTGTAAAAGGATAGAATATTTGAAGCGTGATCAAAGCTTTGATGTCAAGTAGTTCGTTGTCTCGCTTTTCAATTTTACTTTACAAGGAATATAATAATATAATCGATAAAAAAGCTATTAAAGCATCAGTGCTGAGATCTTCATTTAAAAAAATAAATAAAAATAAAACTATAAAAAATGTCTCGGACGGCCCTCATGTGCTATTACGATGAGGGGACCGATTCTGTTCTTCTGCTTTGTGTACACGTCAGACTAAAAATGATACGACGGACAAGGTCGGTCGCTCTTTCCGTCTGTAAAATATTATTGTCGAAATTGTCATGCGCAGGGCCAATAATAATAATATATCATCCGTCTCATACGGATTACTGGGTCTACGTCGCTGGTGTTTACCTTAGTTACCTCTTTATTCTCTATACAATCACTCGGAGGGCTCTGCACCTTTTGTTTTAGATAAAAAATAGTTATCTCAGTTGTGAGATCTGATTTAAAACGTGTGTAATTCCACTCGATTAATTTTTCTTAACTGTTGAATCAGTTTAAAACAGCCCCATTTAAGAATGGACTAGAATTGTCAGGGTTTTTTTTTTTTAATCAATTATTTTTGTTTTCTTGCTAGTTATTTCCCGTCATTACCTGTATAACACAATTTTTATAACAGTGGGAAAGAGCAATAATGCACTTTATATACGTACATCAT
>NC_088362.1:48014869-48167369 GCF_034508935.2 Berghia stephanieae
TTTTAGGAATAAAACAGCAAAACAAATGGTTTTCTTGGCCAGCCAAAATATTATAGGCACCAATGCTATATATGTGTTGTCGTAAAGTCGGTGTAAACAAAACAATAAAGAAAAATGAAAGATTTCCATGCTTACGTTTTGACATGGAACTAACGACTCTCCATCGTAGCGTTTTGTAACAAAATTATACGAAGGCATTTTCAAACGTACAATAAATAATCTGACATCTCTAAACTGGACAACAACCAAACCAAAGATCAACTGGTATCTTTCGCACTGCCGCGTAAACGTATTTAACTTTTTGGCCAGAAAACTCGTCCTTCAATTTATATCGATCGATTAAAATTACCCTCTTCTTGGCAAAACCTCTCAAACTTGGTACTTCGGGAAGTCTCGAGTTTGAGAGTATTTGCCAAGATGAGGGTCATTTTAATCAAGCGATATTTGAAGGACGAGTTTTCTGGCCAAAGAATACGTGGTTTTGTTTGGACCCCCCCCCCCCCTTACCCCCAAGAGTAAGGCAGCATTGATATCGCTGCTTATAATGAGAAACGTCTCTCTTTGATTGCAATCAAATGTCGTGAGACTTGAAGCTCAATTTCTTTCTATAATTTGATACCGCGGAGGAGTACGTCATGTCGTTAGCATGATCGATGAACAAGGGGAAGTTGTTGGTTATTAATTTAATTATTTTATTCGAGAACGTTCATTTTGTCTTCTTCTTCTTTTTCTTCTTCTCTTCTTCTTCTTCTTTTTTTTTTCTCTTCTTCTTCTTCTTCTTCTTCTTCCTCTTCTTCTTCTTCTTCTTCTTCTTCTTCTTCTTCTTCTTCTTCTTCTTCTTCTTCTTCTTCTTCTTCTTCTTTTTCTTATTATTATTATTATTATTATTATTATTATTATTATTATTATTATTATTATTATTATTATTATTATTATTATTATTATTATTATTATTATTATTATTATTATTGAATACTTTCGTCATCTGCTTTGCTTTTGCAGCCGCTACTTTAATATTTATCCAAAGATGCCGACCTCGAGCGATTTTTTTTATGCTAAAGAAGACAGATTTGCCTGTTAGGGCGTTTTATCTCATTATCTTATGCGGCTTACTATGTCCATGCTTAGAATGATTTCGGCTTTCAGCGCTTCGACCTGAAGATGAATGTCAGATGTTTGTGTTTTTTTTCCGTTTAAATCTGTTATTCACGTTTTATATCATTAAAAAAAATATCTCCTTCCCAAATTGCAACGCATCCAAAATCATTCTACATGGATTATTCAAGGAAAAAAGGCAAGAGATTTTATCACACTCATGGTTTTGGGCTACCTGCTGAATTAAGACTCAAATACAAAATTGCTGTTCTTTGCTTTAAATGTATTTTTTTAAAGCAATAAAACCCTACCCCCCAACAAAACAAGCAAAAAAAAAAAAAAAAAAAAAAAAAAAAGACCTCAAACAAATCCCCACTTCAAAACAAACAAGCAACTGACTTTTTCATCTTTAGTTTATTAAACATTATAAGTACGAGGGCTGTCCCAGAAATAAGGTAAGTAGGGTCATATCTCCTGAACCAATGATGATATTCGAAATCTGTAAACCGGAGATTAAAGATAATTTTGTTGAGCATCTGTGCTGAGCGTTTCAGCACTATTGATGAACAAGATTCTGATCTGCATAAAAACAAAGATGCCTACTCCCATAACTGAGTGGTCCAAAGAAGTGTCACAGAACCTCCTTCAACGAGTCTATGATGAGCAAGAATTGCGAGTTGGACCTGCTGGAAACCTTGGGCCATAAGATCACTGGTGATGAAACCTGGGTTCATTACAACACGCCAGAGTCAAAAAAGGATTCGATGATCTGGAAATGCCCTTCTTCGCCACCAGGTCAGACCATAAACGCTGCCAGATACTGTGAAACTTTGAACAAACTTAAAGAGGCCCTACAACGAAAGAGACCCGGTCGGCTCAGCAGAGGAGTCGTTTTTCAACACGACAATGCCACTCTTCATACTGCAAACATGACAAAGCACTGGTTCCAAAGGAATGCGTGGGAAGTTTTACCACATCCTCCTTATAGCCCAGATCTCGCCCCATCAGATTTCCATCTGTTTGGGCCCCTTAAGAGACACTTGGGTGGAAAAATATTTGACGACGACGATGAATTGATTTCAGAAGTGGAGAATTTCCTGAAATGTCTTGACGTCATTTTTTTGGGGAGGGAGTATTTGCCCTCCAGTCATGATGGAGGAAATGCATCGATCGGAACAGCGACTACACTGAGAAATAAATAAATGATGCCAAAGTTTATACTGTACGTTTCATTCAATTCCATTCACAACTTTTTGAGTTACGAGCTTACTTACCTTATTTCTCGGACAGCCCTCGTATTATACTCTTCTTCGAGTACTTTAAAGGTCTAGTGATCACCTCCTTTTAACCAGTCCCAGGTTTGAGATTTTTTGCCAAGATGAGGGTCATTTAAATCGGTCGATATTTGAAAGACAAATTTTCTGGCCAGGTTCTTAAATACTAGTGTTTCCAGATTACGGCTGTTAACTTGTTAAGGCACCAAAACGTTTTTAATGAAAAGGCGTATGAACTTGTTTATGAACGGAGTAGGCGGGGTAGACGTTGCATATTATTTGCATTATCATTCATGATTTTTCAGTACTATAAATCTCTTGTAAAACAAGACATTAAATATATGTTTCTCACATTACCGCGTCATAGTAGTCTTCCCAAAACGCTTTTAATGGATAGGCGTATGAACCTGTTTATGAATGGAGTAGGCGGGGTACGTATTATTTGCATTATCTGTCATTCATGTTTTTTCAATACTATAAATCTCTTGTAAAACAAGACGTTGAATATAATATGTTTTTCACATTGCCGCACAGCAGCTTGCGCCTGAGTTATAATAGTCTTCCCTTGGAATTGATTCAAATAACATTTTTCGTGAATTTCTTTTCTTTTCTTTTCGATAAACTTATTGCTTGTTATTTGTTGTTGTTGTTTTTGGCTTTTTTACAAAATAAGATAGAAGCGAGAGAGAGAGAGAGAGAGAGAGAGAGAGAGAGAGGAGAGAGGAGAGAGAGAGAGAGAGAGAGAGAGAGAGAGAAGAGAGAGTTTCTGAGAAATTGCTGAAGTACTGACGCACGTATCATGAATATGATAAAATTCGTAAAAGAAACCAGAGGTTGAGAGAGAGAGAGAGAGAGAGAGAGAGAGAGAGAGAGAGAGAGAGAGAGAGAGAGAGAGGAGAGAGAGAGAGAGAGGAGAGAGAGATAGAGAGAGGAGAGGAGAGAGAGAGAGGAGAGAGAGATGAGAGAGAGAGAGGAGAGAGAGAGAGTGAAGAGAGAGAGGGGAGAGAGAGAGAGAGAGAGAGAGAGGAGAGAGAGGAGAGAGAGAGAGAGAGAGAGAGAGAGAGAGAGAGAGAGAGAGAGAGAGAGAGGAGAGAGAGGAGGAGAGAGAGAGAGAGAGAAGAGAGAGGAGAGAGAGAGAGAGAGAGAGAGAGGAGATGTCATTTGTTGCGGATTCTAACCCCCGCGATGAGATGGTCATGATCGTTTTGATGCCAACGATAGCCAATCCTCTAGGGAGTGTGGTGGATGCAGTTTGGTTGCTGCTCTCGTGCTTGACTTCATCGACTTTTTAAAATACATATACATACACCTCTCAATCTCCTGTTTGGAAGTCGGGACTTCCCAGAAGTGAAGAGCAAAGGGTGTCGGTCCCCGAGGGAAATTAAGGCGGTAATGTATTTGTAATGCCACGGCGATCCTTTTTTTAAAGATTCTGGATCTGCCAGGAGTTAAAATTGTATATCCTGTAAGCCATATGAAAGTAATAAAGTATAATAGAACAGAGTAGTGGTCGTTGTGGGAGTAGTAGTAGTATAAGTAGTAGTAGTAGTAGTAGTAGTAGTAGTAGTATTAGTAGTAGTAGTAGCAGTAGTAGTAGTAGTAGTAGTAGTAGTAGTAGTAGTAGCAGTAGCAGCAACAGCAGCAGCAGCAGCAGTAGTAGTAGTAGTAGTAGTAGTAGTAGTAGTAGTAGTAGTAGTAGTAGTAGTAGTAGTAGTGGTAGTAGTGACCTTAATTTTGACCTTTGAAATGACAGGTCAACGTCATTTTGCCTCTTGTATTATAAGAAAACTATTTAACGACTCAATTTTACGTCTTGAATTATATATTTTTTAAAACTATCTTAAAGATTGTTAACGGTCACTAACCACAAGGATCATCTTCCATCTTAAAGGTCAAGTGATTTGAACGGCTCATTGACCACAATGAATGGCTGTGTTGGTCAAGACCCCGTTTATTATAAGAAGATTGTTTTACATTCCACTGTCTTATAGTCAATCTAATTAAAAATCTAAAACTCCCTGAGCCCTTTAAACGAATATTGCGCAACATAAAAGTTCAGCTTATTTGTTTTTGATTTGATTTATTCATTTAAAATGTTTTTGTTTTTTTATGGCAGCTCATCATTTTCCATACCTGTCACTTTTTTCTTTGTCTCTTGAGCACAGGCATTCAGTAAACATAAAAGTGTCAATGGGATTTAATTTATTCGTTTTAATGACTAAATTGTTGCTTCATACTCGTGTCAGCCCTATCACCACACGCACCACGTGATCAGCTGATATTTTCTTCCAAATTATATCGATCTTCATCGATAATCTTATTTTCATCTCAGCGACATTATTAGTGAATACTTGATGACGTCATAGATTGGAAACTATCCTTTAAAAAAAACAAAAACTTGTCGAGTAGTCTCATACGATGTATGATTGTTTCTCGGTATGGGAGATGTTGACGTATATTTTACGTACCGCAGTCGACGGTCAAACGGGTGACAATTGTATTTCACTTCCGAGGGTCAACTTTTCCCTCTTTCCTCCTTGAAGCGTGAATAAGCAATGTTTGTTATTTTAAATTGTCTTTGTATATTTGATGTGGCTATGTGGTCTTGAGATTTGACACTCGCTTTCGGATCGGAATGTCCTGGGTTCTAGCCTCGCTCGGCGCATAACTCAGTCCTTGGAAAAGGTTCTTTACTCACATTCTCTCACTGTACTCAGGTGTAAAATTAGTACCTGGCTGTTAACAGTGTTGTCTCTGTCCGAAATAGGTTGTAATGCGTCATGTCCCGTCCTATATGTTAAATGTTTCTGCTGACCAGGGATCCCTTGTAAAGCGCTTTGAGCTCATTTAGTGGATATTGCGCTATATAAAAAGCTCAAAAAAGCTCAATTTGATCGTTAACTTCATTCCCGTTCAAACGTTTACGTTATATGGGCTGCTATTTTTCCCCAAATTGTATCAATCTACATCGACCGATAATCTATTTCATATAAGCAGCATGGCTAAGATTAGGCGATGACATGATTTTTTTTTTAATGACGTAATAGGATTGAAGCGATCTATTCTCTTGTTTGAACCGGTGAACGCTTGCGGACAGGAATGTGTTAAACGGTAATCAATATCGCACCTTCAAAATACCTTTTCTATTTTTCAGCATTTTTTTTTCGCCATAACATTTGTCTCTGGATAAACGCATTAAATAAAAAGTGCATGATAAAAATAAAAATTCGAGACAGTCCAATCGATATAATACGAGGGCTCTTTCAGAAATAACCGAAAAATGCCCGTTGCTCAGCAACCAGTGGAGATTTTTTAATTCTGTAAACGACATGATATTCCTTATTTCCTTACGGATATTCCCAGAAATTATGAAGTGCATCATTTTGCACAATGAATTTCTAGACGATTTTAAAGATGGCGGCCCACCTTGAAACTTGGTCAAAGGAGGAAATCAGAGCTGTCATACGTTTTTTGAACGCCAAAAGTCTGAATCCTACCGAAATTCATAAAGAACTTCAGAGTGTATATTGTGAGCATGTTATAAGCCGTACACAAGTCTATCACTGGTGTAATTTGTTTGAAGCTGGCCATTCCGACTTGACAGACAGGGAAGGGAGAGGGCGTTCGATAACTGCGACGCCAGAAGACAATGTGAAGCGAGTTGATGACCTTATTCGTCAAGACAGGAGGTTGAAACTTCATGAAATCGCAAGCAGTCTTGAAATTTCGGAAACTTCTGCCCATAGAATTGTATTTGATGAACTTGGCTACAGAAAAGTCAGCGCAAGATGGGTTACTAAGCAATTGACAGACAATCATAAAGAACAAAGATTGGACATCTGCAGGGAACTTTTGAGAAGAAGCAAGAGCTCACGCAGGGTTCACGGGCATACTGCCAACGCCGGCGGAGACTTTCTAGGGTACGATGTGACTTTTCTTGACAGCATAGTCACCGGTGATGAGACTTGGTTGCACCATTGCACCCCAGAAACAAAGCAAGATTCGATGACATGGAAACATCCATCCTCACCTGTCGCGAAGAAATTCAAACCAGACCTCGCACCATCTGATTATCACCTCTTTGGGCCACTGAAACGTGAGCTGGCAGGAAAGCGCTTTGATGTCGATGAAGAGCTTGTTGACCATGTGCGGAAATGGCTACAAAACCTTGACGGAAATTTCTTCCGAGAGGGTATCTATTCCATGGTGCGGCGTTGGCAGAAGTGTGTCGACAGACTTGGCTGTTACGTAGAGAAATGAAGGACGAGTCAAGGTATGAACACGTGCAAGAATTTTGTTGATAGCATAAAAAACGCGGATTTTACGGGCATTTTTCGGTTAATTATGAAAGAGCCCTCGTATTATGTACTAGCGCTCTAACAATGAGCGATGGTTTCAATCAAAATCACAGCTGTTTCAAGTGTGTCCTGTTTTTTACTTAATAAATTAAATCGTTTAGAGATTAATTTTGTTTGCAATTTAACTTGACATATCGTTTTAATACGATATTAAATCGGAGTGAACAATGATGTTTAAAATTAGATTGTTTTACCCCTCTCCCTAATACCCTTCAACAGTCACAACGTCACTTCCTTCCTATTGACGCATGGTAACTTAGTAACACTGGCTCTAAACTATCGGAACAATGGCGGACGCCCGTATGAAATATTTCTCCGGCGAGCATAAAAGCATATCCAGAGTAAAAAAAACAACATAAATTTAATCATGTTTTGGCTTTACACATTCTGATCACAAGGCATATGAAAAGTTCAAGCCAGCATGAAGAATAAAAAGTAATGATTTTTTTTGTTTAGAACCAAGATGGCCGCCGTTGCCGGGCGGCGTGACATCAGACTACTGAATCCAATTAGTTTCGCGTTATGATATCAAGGGAATGAGATTTCAAAACAGATTTAAAGCCCCCCATGGACGGACAGATCTCATCGTGGGTGGGATCGCCGAACAGGCACTGCTGGGGCGCTGTGACCCGATCCTGCGTTAATCGCAGATGATTTTTGCCCACACACGGGGAGATATTTTTTGAGGCGATCGGCGATCGGGGGCGTGGTAGTATAAAAAAGTGGACAATTTTTTTCGGATGTTCGCTGTTTTCACGCCGGATTCGTGATCAGCGTCAAATTTACAATAGGTTTGATACTAAGAACTGTGTGTTTACTCCAAAAATTGGTGAAATTAGAAATAGATTTTAATTCATAGTGAGGCTATGTGGCCGACAGAACCGATCCCAGTTACTGTCTGTTATTCTATCTTTCGTCTTGCGCACAATAGTGATGATTTCTCACTAAATTATATCAATTAGACTGTTGAAGGAACGAAATTGACATCATTCCACTCTTTGTTATTGTATTAAGGCAGTCATTTTGGTAATTAGTTCTCATTAAATTATATCAATCAGACTTTTAACGTTTAAGGTTACTCGTAGTTTTGTGTGACGGTACGTTATTTCCGACTGGTGGATGTTGTGAGCATTTTACCTAAAACTCATAGCATCAATAACCGTCCTAGATATTCGCATCATATGTAGCATAGCTATAATAATCTAACATGTCGAGAGAGAGAGAGAGAGAGAGAGAGAGAGAGAGAGAGAGAGAGAGAGAGAGAGAGAGAGATTTACTTGCGCTATATATACCGCTATATTCAATAAAGGTGCTCAAATCACTTTATAAGGGTCCTTGGTCAACATAAAAACATGTTAAACGAGACATGGCTGTTAAAGGCTCCATACACGCCCGGTTTTGATCGTGGTTCGGACGCCGATCAGGCAAACCGGGGTGAAAACGCAATGTTTGTGGCCAAATTTTTTTTGGATTTTCACTGTTTTGACGTCAGATTCCTGATCAGCGTCGAATTTACAATAGGTTTGATACCAAGAACTATGTTTTTACTCCAAAAATTGATGAACTTAGAAATATTTTTTTATTAATATTGAGGCTATGTGGCCGACAGAACAGTGCCCCTCCCTGTTTTGTGATGGATCAAGTGGTATGACTCTCGCTTTCGGATCGGAAGGTTCAGGTTTCGAGACCCGCTCTGAGTGGCGCAGAGTTGAGTCCTTGGAAAAGGCTCTTTACTCACATTCTCTCACCGTACTCAGGTGTAAAATGAGTACATGGCCGTTCGTTGTCTTTGTTTTGTGTGTTAATATGTTATACCCCGATGAAGATGTCGTGAGTATTTTTCCAATACGCATAACATCAATACATTTGCAATCCCATTTAAGTTTAAAAGCAACGTAGACCACGGAAATGTTTCCATTTTGTGGACAATAAAGATTTGTTATTTATCGTCATAGTTATTATTATGATTATTATTATTATGATTATTATTATTATTATTATGATTATTATTATTATGATTATTATTATTATGATTATTATTATTATTATTATTATTATTAAATTATTATTATTATTATTATTATTATTATTATTATTATTATTATTATTATTATTATTATTATTTTATTTATAAAACAAATCGACAGTGCTCCCGTGGCAGGTTAAACCGGTACTCCTCGGGACTACTCGCATTTGCACCCCCCCACCACCACACACACACGCACACAGCTCTTTTTATTTATTTGGGGGGGGGGGGAGTGGGGTTGGGGCGTTGTTTGTAGATTATAATTCAAGGTTACAATGCCCACCCCTGTCATCACGTAGTCAAGGCTTTTTGGCATCTGCCAATCCTCAATGTCTGTGTCAAGGTCGACCGTCATGTCGCGTCAACGGGTGAGGAAAAAAAAAGAAGTGGCATATTATTATATCATTACATTGAAAATTATAAAAACTATTTTTTATTTTGTATGAAATCCTTTATAAATTTTACGATGATCAAGAACGAAACTTTTGCCATCTACCTCTTCCTGACGCAACATTTATAAAAATATTATTAAAAAAAAATAATAACACAGCATTTATTTGGCGCAATATCCACGTGCTCAAAGCGCTTTACAAGGGGTCCCAAGGCAACGGCAATATTAAACTTGAAAGACGAGACATGACGCCTGTGAGGCTATGTGACTTTTTTCCCAACAAAGACAACGAACGGCCATGTACTCATCTTACACCTGAGTACGGTGAGAGAATGTGAGTTAAGAGCCTTTTCCAAGGACTCAACTCTGCGCCACTCAGAGCGGGTCTCGAAACCTGAACCTTCCGATCCGAAAGCGAGAGTCATACCACTTGATCCATCACAAAAAAGGGAGGGGCACTGTTCTGTCGACCACATAGTCTCAATATTAATAAAAAAATTATTTCTAATTTCATCAATTTTTGGAGTAAAAACATAGTTCTTGGTATCAAACCTATTGTAAATTCGACGCTGATCAGGAATCTGACGTCAAAACAGTGAAAATCCAAAAACAAAATTGTCCAATTTTTTATACTGCCACGCCCCCGATCGCCGATCGCCTCGAAAAATATTAAGCAAGGCGGGCTTTGCGAGCGATCGACCGTCCCTCTGCTTATCGACCAGGTATTTGGCCACACACATTGCGTTTTCACCCCGGTTTGCCTGATCGGCATCCGAACCACGATCAAAACCGGGCGTGTATGGAGCCTTTAAGATTAGCGCCCCTTTGTTGGAAGTCGTGTCTTGACAACCAACAGACGCTATCGCCATTATTAGTACCAATCATTAGCGGGAAGTTCTGTAAGTTTAGGAAGGGTTGTCTCATCGTATTGTATTATTTATCAACATCTTTTATTTTTAATTTGTAGTCTACATCATATTTTGTTAACCTTTCATAATGGAGAAAACTAAAGAAAAGATCTACGTCGATTATGATATGCATTTTTGTACAGAAATATGAATATTAGATTTTGTATTTGGAGCGCTTGGCTTGTTTACAAATAACTTCTCCGTCGGTGACGTCCAAATCAAGGGACGCTACTCTCCCGCTAATCTCATTCCCTATAATGATTTGTGACGTCAGATTAACAACCGTAAATTTAACTAAAAATTATGATTCTTTAAAAAGGAGTAGAGCTATCATTTGAATGTTTTCGAATGTGTCTTTTATTCATAGATGACGAAATAGGAATCGATCGAGGGGTAGAATAAATGCTTTCTTACACTATTGCGCAAGCTCGTTCTGTGGTTGGGAACACGTCCGGAATTCCAAGTAGCAAGAGTGTAAGAATCGTATAGATAGTATGCGCTTGACTAAGAAACAGATCGTTAGGTCTTGACCAAGACAGCCATAGGGAAGAAAAGTCGTGACATCACACCTTTTTTTCTGGTTCCTGAACGCGCTTCAACAGTCGTAACGTCACTTCCCTCGTAATGACGCATGTTAATTTAGTAACCGGCTCTAAACTATCGGAACAATGGCGGACGCCCTTATGAAATGTTTCTGCGACGAGCATAAAAGCGTATCCAGAGGGAAAAAAAAAACCCATTATAAATCTGATCATGTTTTGACTTTTACACATTCTGATCACAAGACATAAGAAAAGTTCTAGTCAGCATGAAGAATAAAAAGTACCGATTTTCTTTGTTCAGAACCACGATGGCCGCCGTTGCTGGGCGACGTGACATCAGACTATTGGATCCAATTCCTGGAAGTCTTTTGGATGACCATTAATGAATAGATTGAATATTGAATCATAAGGTTGCAGAACTATTTTAGGTGCAGTGTCTATGGGCAAATTCTAAGAATTACAGGACGTAAAAGGGCGAGGATGGATGGTCTTTATTGACGAGGAGCATGATATATCTAGACTAGAAAGTAAGACGTCATCACTCTGAAAACAGAAAGAAGGCTGAGGAGTACTTTTACACTTCCAATGAGTTAAGAACCAGTTTTTCTGATACAATTGTCTTCCCTGTTGTGGCCAGTGAGACCTTCAACTCAAATGATCCTTTGTGGTTTAAGTTAGTGATCGCTTCAAATCTTGAAGATAGTTTTCTTATAATTGAAGACGTAACATGATAAAATAACCTTGACCATCGATTATTGAGGTCAATACGGTGGTCAGCAAGACAATGCCTCATGAAACATTATGGAACTCTATCTGCTGAGTCTGGTAACCCAAATTGTAAGGAAGTGGTCTCTACGTTATTATGAAAAACAAGTTTAAACTTAAACCGACCTTAAATATTTCCTTGACAGCAATGATGAAAATAGTCAGATTCAGTATTCAGGGGCAGCGTGGTCAGCGGAACGGTCTTTGCTTCGTAGCCGCTGTGTGGCCTTCAGCAAGTGACCTCGCCCTAGCTCTTTTCGCGGCGCTGTACTGCGGCTGACGCCTGGTTTATTCCAGTCTTCTTTTGGAATAGAGCCTAAAGACAAATTTCCCCTGTGGAATGAATAAAGGGAATTTGTTGTTGTTGTTATTATTATTCTCATTCAGAACCATTAGGCCCATCGAGCCGGAGTTTAGCCCGTTTTCTATAGCGTGAAATAGACAATGGGAATACATGTATATTGTTAACCTTTGGATATGACGCTAGTCCCTCGTAAAGTACTTTCTGACAGATCTAAAAGACCCAGCTACTCAGTCACTGCTGGGTGGATAGGGTGGGGGGGGGGGGTCCCCAAAAAAAATAATCTGGATTTCAGACGGAACTGACCTCTGTCTGTTTGTTTGTGAAACGAGTGCTCTACCAGTTGAGCTATCTGGACCCCCGACAGCCACGATAAGTAGCTCATGGTTTAGGTTCAGATCTGTGGTTCCGTACAGATCAGTCGCCGACGTGATTTTTTTGCTTCATAAGCTAATGACCAAACATCAACAACAATCACAACATGGGGCATAGTTGGGTTCTTGGATAAGGCTCTAAACTCGCATTCTCTCACCGTACTCAGGTGTAAAAGGAGTACCTGGCCGTTAACAGCGTTGTCTCTGTCCGAAAAAAGTATAACATCGCCTAACAGGCGTCAGGTCCCGTCCTGCATGTTAAGTGTTGCTGTTGGCCAGGGACCCCTTGTAAAGCGCTTTGAGCACGTTTAGTGGATATTGCGCTATATAAAAGCTCAATTTTAAATATTTTTTTTAAACATCGGAAACAACACCAAAGTCATTAGGCCCTCCCCGACTCCTAAAATCTTTGCACCTCCTTTCCTCCCTCCTCACAACACGGTTGCTTTCCTATGAGACAGGGAGACAAGATAAACATTCAACAAAACATGTAAACATTGGGCAAATCCCCATGTCCAGGGATAAAGACATGTCGATACACATACACACCCTCGCACACAACACACACACACACACAACACACAACACATTTATATACACACACATCTGCGCACACACATGCATACACACATCTACACACTCGCGCATACATTCTCTCTCTCCCCCTCTCTCTCTCTCTCTCTCTCTCTCTCTCTCTCTCTCTCTCTCTCTCTCTCACACACACACACACACAAACACAATACTCACATTCTGCTTTACTCAAGGCAAACTGCAGAGGGACATGGAAACAATGGTTTTGTTTTCTTTTTTTTTTTTTAATTTGTTATGTTTAAAGTGTTACTTCCAACTTTATATTATATCTCAACTCCCCCTCCACCTCTCTTTTCTGACCCCCCCCCCCCCCCTTCCCCTCCCCCACCCCCTCCACTCTGATCCCACATAGTGCAGTCCAATCCCTTAAGGTACTGTTATATCTGTCTGACACGCGAGATTCTCCATGTTTATTTGTTTCTTTTTATCTCACCCACATTGTTTTTCTTTGGTTGTTTTTTTTTTTTTTGTTTTTTTTTTTTGTTTTTTTTTTTAGTTTATTTTTTTTTTAATAGTCATTTTTTTCCGTTTGTATGTATTTTAATGTTTTATTTTTTATTTGTAGAAGAGAGGGTTGGAGTTGGTTTTTTTAAAAATGTTGGTTGTGTGTGTGTGTGTGTGTGTGTGTGTGTGTGCGTGCGTGTGTGAAGGTGTAGCTTTCGTTAACTTATTGATGCTACGTCGTTACGTAAAATACATCCGCCCTCCGGATATAACGTAACCAACTCATAAAACTATGTGTAATCTCGAGCTTTTTTTTGGTTTTGATTTTGGTGTAATTTTGTGAGAGCTAATAATTAAATAACATAATACTGTTAATACAGTTCAGTGAGCATTACTCATAAACGCGGATGGCAAAAAACAATAACAAAGACCTGAGTGACGTCATCTTCGAACTATCTATAAGTTAACGATGGCTCCGCTTAGACCCACGAGTTCGCCCGTTGTCAGCACGTCACCGGTCCGTGCTCAACCAGTGGCTAACCGTAGCCATCGTTAACTTACAGCTTAACACTGACCAACAAATGGCGCCAAAAGACAAGGCTTTGGCCGTAAAAGAAAACAAATCGTGAGTTGTATTCAATAGTTCAACCAGTGGGATCACTTGTTTCCTTGAGCTCTACTAACGACAACTCACTAGCACGTTTAGTGGATATTGCGCTATATAAAAGCTCAAGAACCTCAATTGTATTAAAGCGGACCTGGACCTTCGGACCTGGAAGTTCTTGATTCAAGTCTCGCTCTGGTAGCGCAAAGTTGAGTCCTTTACTCGCCGTGTTCAGCAGGTGTAGAATGAGCATTTAGCCGTTAACAGGGTTGTCTCTGTCGAAAATCTTTCATGTCTCCTTCTACATATTTAGCCTTGTTGTTGGCTTGGGGGACTAATTGCAAGAGCATTGAGCCCATTCAGTATATATTGCGCTATATAAACGCTCACTTAAAAAATATTGAAATTAGGATCTTTATGGCCTGTGAAAGGAACGGTTGAAGCGATATGAAGCGCATTTAAAGTACGGTGACACCACGGAAATGCGCTTTGTAATGTATACATGGATATTTGTTATTTATGTATGATATTTTCTTTGATATTGGTTAGGAATTTTAACCTCCAACAATGATAAATTGTTGTAGGGGTGGGGGGGAAGGGGGGGGGGGGGGAGCAGATCAGTATACAAGTCCAAGTACGAAATCATTGTCTTTATTTCATTTACGATTTCCGATCTATAGAAGAGTAAAGTAAGGTGCCCCAAACGTAAACAAAGGTCGAGAAGCACGTGGCAAACCACATGTTCCTGTCTTGACAGCTCACGTTCCAATGTAAATAATAGAAAAAAATAACCTTTAAAATTTGGCTGTTAGGTGGCAAAAGAAACACATATTCATAAATACTCGATCATGCATCAAATAATGTCTAGATATGGATATTTTATGGAACAAAAGGTAAAATTTTCTAAAATTTATCAAAAGTTACAGTCTATCTATTTTTAGACCAGAGCAAATTACTCCGCTGGTGTGAACAAAACGAGAATTATTCGGAGCCTGATTTTCATAATAATTTAGCCTTATAATATTATTTCTGCAACTGTTAGATTTTATGTAAACATATTTTCAATACTGAAAGTGTATTGCCTACAACTCAAACTACAAAATTGGGAGACCTATATTGTGCGTAAATTTTTCCGGTCCCTAACGGAAATCACTAGCAACTTGTTATTGTTTACGTTTCGGGCACCTTCCTTTACTGTTCTATAGAAGAGTAAAGTTGGTGCAATAAAATAAACAACATCACGTGACCATTTTAGAAGCACGTGGCAAAACACATGTTCCTGGCTTTGACAGCTCACCTTCCAATGTAAATTATAGAAAATAATAACCATTAAAAAATGTCTGTTAGGTGTCAAAAGAAACACATATTCATAAATACTCGATTACGCGTCAAATAATATCTAAATATTGATTTTTTATTAAACAAATGGTAAAATTTATCAAAAATTACTGTCGGTCTATTTTTAGACCACGGTCAAGATTATTCACCAAAATCAATGCGCTTGTGTGAACAAAACAAGAACTCTTTGAAATCTGGTTTTCGGAATAATTTAGCCATATACAAAGAATTTAACTAAATAACAATTTTAATTGTACGTGTTTGTTTTTAACTGAATGTGTATTATCTACAATTTGAACGACAAAAACGGGAGACCTGTTTTGTGCGCAACGTTGTCCGGCTGCTAAAGTTCCTAATCACCAGCAAAGAATGGCAGTCCAACTCATGCAAAGGTAAGATTCCAATTTCAGTGTTTGAGTTTGTAATTTGTATCGATTGGTTTTGAGAGCAGGAAACGATTTAGTTCAATGTTAATCCATAATAGCGTTCGGGTATTTAACTTTGGATGTCTCACCGGCATAATTTTAGAATGCGTTGTTTATTTGTTTTCATTTCACTTCGCAATTTGACTGTCACTGTCAGTGTCAGTCATTACAGTACAGCTTCACTCGCCGATTCTCACTTACAGAGTTTACGTTTCCTTCACTTATGTCTGCTTCATGCTGATTCAGTGAGTGATTCGAATACTGTGTGAGAGAAAACACTTTTCGTAATTTATGACATTTTATGGGTAACGTTTACAGTCTAGAACGTGTGTCAGTCATAACTTGACCGAAAAAGAAAACAGAAAGGAACAAACAAAAAAAAAAAGCAGACACCCCCCTCCTCAGCAGGTGGAATCTCAACAAAAGTTGTATTTTTTTAATCCTCATCTTTCGTGGTGCGAAGCTTTCATCGCTTGTCATATTTTATTGACTCTCGCTCTTTCCTAACCTGATAATAGATTTCGAAACAATCTTTAGGTCTTCATTCTCTCATTATCTGTTCATGACTGGAACTGGAAAAGGAACAAGACAAAGGCAAAGGGTCTCTGCCATCGATTTTCAATATCTTGTGTTGTTTGAGGGATTTAAGTTGGTAGCCGTTTTTACCACATAAGACTTTTTGTTATTGTTTTTGCTGAGAGTCGATGGGAGAAGGAATGGCAGAGAGGGAGGAAGGGGTGGTGAAAAAATGAGAATGTCTGGGAAAAGAAAATGTCCCACTCAACCCCTTATCGTATCTTTGATATTTGGCAGGTGTCAAACTACATGTATGACGTTTTGGATCTTCCAAGCCTATTCGCCTTATTTGGTCGGTAGCTGTGTGAAAGAAAACATATTTTATTGTAAAATGCAGGGAGTGCGGTCTGATATTTTCGTCATCGCTATGATTATTCCCAGACAGGGTCTGCCAATAACGAAAATTGGTTATTCCCAGACAGATAGAGGGAAAAAACCCCAATATTTTTGTATTAAAAAGAAAACAAACAATTTTAAGAAATTCATGCTCAGAAACTGAACAAGGCCAAACAAAAAAGGAGAAAAGAATAGACTCGCTCAAAAAAAAAAAGAAAAAAAAAAGGGGGGTTGGGGGGTGTGGGAGGAAAGCGATTGAATTCGAATCTGTGCAGCTAAAATGAGCAACGAGTTTCCCTTGGCTCAAGAGAAGTGAAAATGAAAAAACTGTGCTTAAGTTTTTGTATGAGTGTTGGGGGGGGGGGGGGGGGTCGTTGGGGGTTTTGTTACAGTTTTATACACATCCCTGTTAGTTCAATCAATTTTGTGGGTAATGATCAAGAGGGGCCTGGTCCTACAACTCTTTACGGATTTACCTTGGATTGAAATGAAAACTAAACCTCTCTGATTACTTTAGATTACCTAATTTTATTTCTACGTTTTTTTATGAAGAAGAAGCTTTTTAGGATTTTGTAATTCATAGGAAACACCATGATATGTGAAATGATGTCTTATCTAAATTTTGCCTCAGGAATAATAAGCGAATAATTTTGAAAAGCTCTCTCTGTTGATCGAATTATCAAAAATTTTATTTGTGATCAGATATTTTATTTGACTTTAAAGTGAAATCTAGAGGCATTAAAATATATTCAATGTTTATTAGACTTTTCTTATGTGATCAGAAAGTTAAATACAGGAAATATTGATCAAATGAGTTCACCGGAAGGTAAATAAAAGCCCATTTTTTAAAAAGCTAATCGACATTGGTTATGTAATCTTGCCTTCATGATCATAAACCTCTGATAAAATTAGACCTGACCCAACGGTTTTAACAACCTTGTGGTATCTGAGTTCCAGGTCCATTATGTTTTCTAATGTTTTTATTGAATATAAGCAAACCATTAAGAAATAGGTCATGTCTATATATTCAACATTGAATGATATTTCTTCTTACATTGAAATAAGTGGTTCTTTAGAGTAATAAGGCTCATGGAACTGGAGTTTTTCCTGTTTCTGTAACATGAAGCAACAGACCTTAAATAGTGCTTGATAACTGTCTTAAAAAATAAATGGTATTTCATTTTACTTTGAAATAATTGGTCCTTTAGAGTCATAAGGCTCATGGAACTGGAGTTTTTCCTGTAACATGAAGCGACAGACTGTAACAAGTGCTTGCTGAAATCTGAATAAGTTGCACATTTACATTTTACTTGTAGAGTTAGATCCAGTTATTCATTCAAACATTGGTATCTTAATTTCGAATTGTCATTTAATTAATACATATAAAGTTAAATAAATCCAATGATAATAATTGATAAAATAAGGTAATTATAACTTTTATTCATTGTTTGGTCCATATGAATTTTACTTTATGATTTTGTGTGAGATGATATTGCTTTTTATGGGACGATGGGAAAATGGTTTAGAATGCCATGCTTATCATTTTTTTTCAGATCTAAATAACATTACAACAAGAATGAGTCTCTGCATTCCTTTAATTGTTCTGGAAGCATTGGCCTGCCTATACCATGGGAATTAATCAATTTATATTCAGGAAGAAGTATCATAATTATTATTATTATTATCATCATCATCATCATCATTGAGTCTTATCCTTCAAGATTATCAAAATGGCTTTCATGTTACTGTATCTTATAGAATTCCTCATATATCATTATGGACCCTTCTTTGTTTTTGTTTTTTATTGGAATTAATGTTTTTCTTCTACTTCTATATTCTATATTCTTCATAAAACCTCTCAGCTTTATTGACCTAATCTAGAGACTAGAGAGCGGTGATTAAGAGAACAGGACCATATTTTGCTTTCGAGCGTTTCTTAATTTTAAAAGCAGCTTACTGTAGTTTGTAAAGATTTTTTAAAACTTTTTTCTAATGACAGTGTCTAATACACGTTAAAACCAATGCATATCTATCCCTATGTAATTTTTGGCAGTGATCTCTCCATTTTAATGGTATTGGCTCCTGTTTATTTATAAAAATGCCCTGTGAGCTTGTTATACACTTGAAAGAAACATTTACATTCCTTGGTTATGAATAAGAAATTTAAAAAGAAATAGGCAATGACCTCTTTATCTTGTCTACCATTTAACTTTATAATAATTTTTTAAAGTTTATTATATCCTTTTCTATATTTATAATTTAATTTATCAGCAAGATAAGAGTACTGATGAAACCATCTATGTAGCTGATTTGTAATGGTAGTAGAATTTGATAGATGGGACCATGTGATGTTGCAGAACATATTTTTAAAAATTGTATTGCATTGTTTCATTTATCAGCAACATCATATTAAATAATGCAGTGGCTTAATCACAAACTTTCTGCACTTCATATGCAAGACAGTGATGTTTTTGTGCTACATTTCTCGAAATATTCACAAAGTTTCTGTATTTTGTAAATAAGACCATGGCGCTTTTGTCTTAACTGGTTAGTCGCAAATTCTGCCGTTGTATTCCATTCCTCGAATAAAATTCTTTTCTATTTATTCTATTTATTTGCAAAGTTTCTGCACTTTATAAACAAGAACATGATGCTTATGACTGGACAGGTTAATCGCAAATTCTTCCTTTGTGTTCCATTTCTCGAATCAAATTATATTAAATTCTATTAAATAATCATTTTAATGGCAAACTTTCTGCACTTGATAATTATATGCAAGACCATAATACTAAAGTCTACACAGGTTAATCGCATGTTCTGCCTAAGAAGTGCATTTCTTGAATCAGAACCTTTTTTAACCAAAGCTTTTGCTGAGGCTCTTACATCACAGATTTTTAAAATGGAACTACACAGTTTCAGTAATAATTATCAATTTTTTTCTTTTTTTTTTTCTTTCTCTTTCACAGGATGAGAATACAAGCATACCTTTAATGGAGAAACATCATATCTATATTTTTTAAAATGATTTCAGTGTGAATAACATGAATATGAATGAAATGACAATAAATATGATATAAATTTATAATCTGTTTTTAATTTATTTGGATTTCACAAGTTGTGTTATGGCACTCAGATACAGCATAACGGGTGAGACTGAGAACCAATCCTCACAATAGCACTAGAGGTCTTGTATATGCAAGATGTGATTTCCATTGATACAGTTTAAAGACTGTCCTGTTTTTATTCATTCTGGTGAACGCTGTAGGGTTGTTTTTTTGTTTCTTGTTTTAAAAAAGATTTTTTTCTTTCAATCTAAGTCTAAGACTTGATTGAATTCTGACTCAATGCAAATCAACTTTGTTCCAACTCCTCAACTTCAAATTACAATGAACTTGTGCGCCCCTCCTTCTCTGTTAACCTACAGGTTATTGGATATGTAACTTTAATACATATATGTACGTCTACCACAATGTTAAACTAGCAATTTATCTAAATATCTTGCAATCGTCTCTTGTAATAACTTTTCATTCTGGGTTACACATAAAAGTTAGCACTGCCGGGTTACAAAAGTACTTTGATGTTAAAAAGATCAGCATCCTGTCATCTTACTTATATATTGGCAGGTGTAAGACTTATTCATTTTGCAAGTCATCATCGTCACAGTTTCGCACCAACACCGAACCCACTCCACAGCATCTGGGGAGCAGACTCTTGGGTCATGGTCAGTGCAGCTGAGCGCATCCTGGCATTCTCTAAGGATGTCTGCTCTGGGCACCCACATGTACACAAGCTACTCTCAACCAGCCCCACTTTTTCATGCTTCCAGTTGTTCTCACAAGTTTTGCCTGTGCTCTGTTCAGTGTTACCAATTCATTCCTGGGGAGCTCAGTTCCGTAGGACAGTTCTTCTCTCAGATCTTTAACAGCTTCATTTGCATGATTGTTCCACTCTCTCAACGTGGAACGCATGTATACAGCTGCATGGTCAGGGTTGATGCTTTCTTCCATCGTGAAGCTCTTTCTCGACTTCAGTCTACTTGTCATTGGGCTGTGCTTTGGGTGCCTTGGGTCCATTTTCTATTCATATTTCTGGGCTTTGGAATCAGTGGCTCTTTGAATGTATGGAGGTGCAATGCCAGCCAGCCGATGGAGGACTGGAACTGCAGTCGGTTTCAAGTTACTCTAATGATCCGGCAGGTGTTATTTTGACATGGCAGGATCTTACTCAGACTGGTGAGACCTATTCGGCTGATGAATAGCAGAGGGCTACTATGGTTGTCCTGACTGTTTTCGGATCTGCTCCCCATGGCGTGTAAGTTTTTGCCTCTTTTCTTAGGAAGTTGTTTCTTGTGGCCACCTTTGCTTTTGTTTTCTTTGTGTTCTGAGAAAAGGACATTGTGCGGTCTACGGTAACACCGAAGTACATGGGAAATGTGTTTTTATCCAATATGTTCCCATTCCAGATGTTCAGTTTCCTGTTTTCTTTAGGCTTGGCGGTTCTTTAAATGGAAAGCACACACTTGAGTTTTTCCTGGGTTGGCAAGTGAGTTCTTTAAATGTGGCCTCAGAGAGTGGCTCCAGGACATCCGTTAGTCTCTCCTCAATGGTCTTGAAATCAGAGGCCTGGGACACAAGACACAGATCATATAGAAACCCCCTGATGTTCTCAAAATGAGGTTGGTCGTTGGTATAAACGTTGAAAAGGATATGTGCAAGTACCGATCCTTGAGGGAGTCCGTTCTTTTGTGATCTGCTTTTCTTCCCATCCATTTCCACAAAAAAGTGACGGTTTGACATAAGGAATTTTATTATTGCAACTATTTTTGTGTTACGAGTTACCCTTTCAACCTTTAGGAGAAGTTTCCTATGATTTACTGCCAGGTCCACGAACACAGTTCATATAATTTGTTTGTTCTCGTAGAGATGACTGATCCTACCTCAATGGCGATAGGTCTGTATACTGATTTTGGAATGGGGTTGCCGACAGTTTTTGACATATCTGGAAGACACAAATGCAAGGTCTGGGTTGTAGCCTGTTCTCCAACAAGCGCTTGGAAGGGATGCTTCATGCGTCATAGAAGAGTGTCAGATTATATTGGTCAGCCCATTCCTCAACAGTATCTCCATCTTTGTTGTTCTCATTGTATCCCCATTTGGTGCTGTGGCAGTTAAAGTCACCTATCACAATCATTGGTTTCTCACTAATGGTGGATGTAACTGGCCACTTGAATGGCGTTGGTGGAGGTTTGTTGACAGTAATATCACATTGAAGTGTCTGCTTTCAATTCTGAGAATTTCCACCTCACTTACTGTCATGTCCTGGTTGTATGTCACTATTGTTTTGTCTTTGACTTTGACGTAGTTAACGCTACCGTGAATGTTGCTTTCATGTTGTTTGACTAAATGCATGCCAGGGATGTTTAGTGCCACGGTCTTGTGCGTCTCTTGTAGTTGTAGACAGTACAGAGTTGCGTCGCTGGATTACTACAACACACACAACACCAACATTTTGCAAGTATCTTTAACACTTTTTTAAATCATTAATAAACGGTGATACTGACAACAACAATAATAATTGTTATTGTTATTATTATTATATTGTTATTATTATTATTATTATTATTATTATTATTAGTAATAGTAGTAGTAGTAGTAGTAGAGGTCTTGTAGTAGAAATAGTAATAGTATCCGTTGGACCAAGTACATAAATATGAATATTTATACAGCGCATTTCTACAGATAGCCGTGAGCAATGCGCTTCAAAATGTTTCATATTTATCCCCCCACTTCAACAAGCCGTGTGGAACCATATTTCTTTGTCATACAGCCTGTTAGGCGACCCTTGTGTACTTAAACTGTCACTACACTAACCGCCATTTCTGTAGCCAGATACTCATTCAATCGAGTGGGGTAATGTGTGTATAATTTTTCACGATTAGTCACCCATCCTATTACTGATCACACTTAGCATTGGCATTGCTCGACTTTTGTGACAAGACGAAAACCGTACCGCTAAGCCATACGGTCCATTAGTTCTAGATAGTATAAAAGTCTATAGTTTTGTGGTATCAGTGGTTATAATACAGTAGTGGTAGTGCAGTTATAGTTATAGTGTAGAAGTAGTAGTTGTCTTCTGTCAAAAGGGTCATCTGAGCGAAGAGATAGGAGATAGATTCGAATTTACTCTCTTCATTACATTGACCGTATGCTTTGACTTTGATCATTTGATACGCTGTAAAAAAAAAAAAGTATGGTCCGCCTTAACCAAAGACAAGCAACCATCTTTGTTTCCCTGGACATAGATATGGTTTTGTTTACGGGAGGAGGGGGAACCATGATTATGGTTTTCCTATAAAAAAAAGAAGGGGTATTTTGGCGATAAAAAAATATGATCGTGGCCTCCCTAGCTATCTCAGACTCGGAGTAAACAGCTTGAATTTATTCGCGCCAACTTCAGTTTGCTGCCTTAGCAACATGTAAACAAAAAGTTGGTTGGATGCGCATGACATTACTAAAGGTCAATTGCAGCATAGTTCGGGTCATTTATAAAAAAATCTGGGTCACGTTTGATGTCAAATATCCGGTCACGTGATGTTGTTTATTTTATTGCACCAACTTTACTCTTCTATAATGAAAATAACGAGGATAAAATAAATAAATAACGAAACATGGGGACATATGATATAATAATATATGCCACTGTGTAAGTTACAGTGTAAGGTCGATATCTGAATGTTGATGGAAACATTTTTATGATGATTTGTTATGGCCTGGTGAATAAGGTCTGTCTGGATGGAATTCTAGAGGAAAAACGGCTCGTTTTCTGACATGGAAAACAGAATCGATATAAGGATACATAACGGCGTGGGTTTAGTATAATATACACCCGTTGATATCATAACAGAAATTGGGGGGATGCTTTGGTCCTGGTTGTTTGTCTCTCCCCCTCCTCTCCCCCCCCCCCCCCCTTCCCCCAGAAAAAAAAAAATCAAATAACTATCCTGATCCGGAAGTAGTACTGCGATTGTGGCAGGCTGGGTGTTACCTTACAATAATATTGTGGCTATTACTATTGGAAGGCGGTTGGTTGGGCAACTTATTGATTAACTCACTCAATCCTAGAGATTTTTGCTACTTTTCAAATTTGGAAACAAATGTATAATAAATAAGTATTCTCCTAGTTTTATTCAACTCGCATTAACATGCATAAACTAAAAACATTAGCTTTGAGAGTACGCCTATAATTTGTCTCAGAAAAATGTAATAAATAGACATGGCGTAAAAAGTAACTCTGGGTTTACTACGGATATAGTCGGTGTTAGGGTTGAGTGAGTTAATAAACGAAGTTTGAAAATGAATATAAGTATAACGCATTGTCACAACGTAACCATACCAGATAAGCTTTCACAATGCTTAACTTTGATCGACCCCATTCCCTTCCCTCTGCGAGCTGCGTAGAAAGGATTTTTGTTTTATTTATAATGTACAAGTCGCCCTTTTTGTAATAACATCTTACTATCTATCCTTCACTTACCGTATCTCGTTACTGATTCACACCAGAGTCGAGTGGGCTGATGTATATAAAGTGTTTTACGAGAGAACACAACCTTTCGGCTAGATTTATTTGGACATAGTCACCCATCTATCAATGGCCACGATTGTCGCCATCTGTATGATTTGTCAATGACGAGACACCTTAAAGAAAACTTTTGGGGGGCCTTAACTAGTTGACTGCCGTACTCTGGAAAACCCCGTATTTAAAAATTTTGGTCAGAAAACTCGTCCTTCAAATATCGATCAATTTAAATGACCCTCACCTTGGCAAAAACTCTCAAATCTGGGTTTCGCGAAGTCAAAACTCTCAAACGAAGTCCCAGATTGAATTTTGCCTGACCCTCGTCCGAGTCCTTCTCCTTGAGAGGGACAGTTGTTTACGTTGCTTGTGTGTTGTTGTGTGTATGTGGTCTTGTAGTATGACACACTCGCCTTCGGATAGGAAGGTCCTGAGTTCGAGTACCAAGCGGCGCATAGTTATTTCCTTGGAAAAGACTCTTAACTCACATTCTCTCATCGTAGTTAGGTGTAAAATGAGTTAACAGCGTTGTCTCTGTCCAAAATTTTTAAAATGTAATATCGTCTAACAAGCATCTTGTCTTATCAAACTTGTTAACTCTTGCTGTTGGCGACTTAAGCTTTGAGCACCATTAGTGGATATTGGACTATTTACAAAAGTTCAGGTTGTGTGTGTGTGTGTGTGTGTGTGTGTGTGTTCGTGTGTCTGTGTGCGTTGTGTGTGTTCGTGGAGAGTTGATATTTTCCACTGCAAAATCTGAGCTTTTCTGTGCTTTTATATAGAGCAATATTCACCAAACGTGCTCAACGCGCTTTGCAAACCGTCTTTGTGAGTGTTTGTAAGAAATCATTTGGGGTCTCTCCACAGCGCCGTACTCTGACAAAACACTCATTAAAAATTTTGGAAAGAAAACTCGTCCTTCAAATATCGATTGATTAAATTGACCCTTTTTTTAAAAAGTGATAAAGAAAAATGTATTTTGCCTGTCAATATTAACCACACTTCATCCAATTCTAAAGATTTTAAACTGGTAATTCATAGAAATCGGAGTAAAAATTTTGCATTTTTGGTCCGTCATTGTTGTGTACTCCATAATTTTTATTTTTTTCCCTCTTGTTTCCACACAGGGTCGAGAAATCAACAGACCAAGTGATCAAACCAGTGAACATAGATGCCTTGAGCAAGTGGGTTGGGATGATACCCAATGATGTCGTGAGAAATATGGCCTCTATAGGTATGTCATAACGGTCGATGGACGGGGTGGATCGTCGCCATAGTTCTTATAGTTAGAACGAAGATGACGTCACTCTGGTCTTTGTTATTGTATTTTGCCATCCGCGTTTGTGAGCGATTCTCACTAAACTGTATCAACCACACTATAAAAGTTCATGGTTACACACAGTTTTGTGTGTTGGTCCGTTATACTTCCGGATGGCAATGTTATGAGCTTCTTAGCCAAGCGCATACTATCTAAAGTGAGAACGAAGATGACGTCACTCTGGTCTTTGTTATTGTTTTTATTTTTTTGCCTCCCACGTTTATGAGTAGTTGTCACCAAACCATATTAACCAGGCTATAAACGTTCACGGTTACACATAGCGGGTGGTTGGATGGGAGCATCACCCTTGAATCATATACCTATGATGTTCGCATGGGTGTACGATCCGATAGTGATGTCGTTTCTTCTTCTCTTTACTAGCCTATCCTGCTTCTTTGGTTTCTGATTGTATTTTTGACAGGGGATATTTTTTTTCCTGTAAATCCTCTGCCTGTTTGTTCTTGGTTATTTATAATTTAGCTTATGATATCTTTAGGTTATGCTTTTGATTGACATTTGTACTATTTTTGTTAGATTGCTTGTTTTTTTGTTTCAGCGGTCTCTCATATAACCTCAATTGTGTTGGAAGAGACCTAAAGCAACAAACAAACAAACAAAAAAAAACGGTTACACATAGTTTTGTATGTTGGTCCATTATACTTGCAATTATCAGCCCCCAATCTCTTGGCCTGCGTTCCCGACCCTTGCGAAGTTTTACATCTACCGTCTCAACGTTCCTGCTCCTACCCGACACCGGGGCACAATACTCTGCATAGTGGTAGGGCGGAAGTCCTCAGAAGTGCTTGGAAATAACCTATATATTATTTGGCACGGGTTTTCGCAGCTTCAACTTCAAATGGGTGATTACTTCTTATTAAATTCTCTCTCACAGACTATAAACGTTGAAGGTTACGAATACCATCAATAATCAAATGCTTAGTTTACCGGCTTAATATTGCATACGCGTGGATCTCCTAAGTTTCTCGTATCGATTTTAATATAGGTCTACAGTCTGATTGATTTAATTATGTTTAAATAGAACTTATCACTTCGTTGGTGGTTTAACTCACTCAATCCTAGAGCTTTTTGCTACTTTTCAAAATTGGAAAAAATGTATTAAATTAGCATGTACATGGATAGTTTTATTCAACTATCATTAACATTCAAAAACTAAAAACATTAGCTTCGATACTACGCCTAAAATTTGTCTCCTAAAAATATAATAAATAGGCATGGGGTAAAATTAACTCGGGTAGTCTAAGGATATAGTCGGTGTTAGGGTTGAGTGAGTTAAGATTGATAACAAAGAAATGAGTGGCGTTGGCTTCGATCTTCTATTCAATGCCTTGATAGGAGAAAGCGGACGTCTTGTATTAGATGGATAGAAATATTAACGAACCGGCTAATTTCATAGCAGAATATTATAGTTTAGTTTTCCCTGTAGACGACACGCACACAAACACACACACACACACACACACACGCACACACACACACACACACTCAGAGAGATTTACTGTTTTATTAATATAGATCGATAAAAGTCTTCCACAATTTGTTTTGGAATCTCTTCTGATCATTGCTCCTCGACCAGCCTTATTACCACCATACCCAGTCTTTCTTGCTTTTTAAACGTTTTGGTCTACCTTCCTTTCCTCTACGGGGTGTTCCGATAACTCAGTTGGTAGAGCACTCGCTTCTCAAGCAAAGGGACCGAGATCGATCCCGGGTGTAGTTGAGATTTTTTTCGGACCCCATCTCCCTCGTCCACCCAGCTGTGATTGGGTATCTGGGCCTGTTAGATCTGGCGGAATGTACTTCGCTATAGCCTATCGTCTATCCAAAGGATCGCAAGCAATTATTATTGTCCGTTTCACGATATAGAAACCGGGGTGAACTCCAGTTTCTAATGGCTCTGAGAGACTACTTTACTTCCTGTAGGGTTCCATTTTGCCTCTAATAGTTAATTTAATTTTTCACAATGGTTGGTGTGTTGAGATAGATGGTACATGATAATGAAATAACAGTCAATTAGATGGTATCTAGGTATTATTAACTTTAGGTGTGGGTTTCAACATATTATGCGACGTGAACAAATTTGCTGGGCTTCTCAGTGCGGCTATGTGGTCTTGTGGTATGACACTCGCTTTCGGATCGGAAGGTCCTGGGTTCGAGCTTCGCTCGGCGCATAGTTGAGTCCTTGGAAATGACTCTTTACTCACATTCTCTCACCGTATTCATGTGTAAAAAGAGACCTGGCCGTCAACAACGTTTTCTCTGTCGGAAAATTTGTAATATCGCCTAACGGGCGTTATGTCTTGTTCTACATGTTACGTGTTGCTGTTGGCCATGGACTCTTTGTAATGTGCTTTGAGCACATTTAGTAGATATTGCTCTTTATAAAAGCTCTATTTTTTCTCACCGGACGCAATTATCGGCTCCTTTTATTTTAACATTGTGGCAATGGAGAACATTCCGCGTTGATTTGGGAGTATTTCCATCACGGCAATGGGAACCATACGGTTTAGGTTATCAGTCTGTCGCATCTGTGTAGGAGAAGTGGCAAGTAGATAGAGACAAATAGAAGTAAAATAGTTTTCCCCAAAGACAGAAGTCGCCTGGTGCCTCTTTCACCCTGTCATGGATGGGTTTTAAGTTCTTGGCAACTCGACAAATAGTAATAAAGTTTTAAATTTAAAGAAATAGTTAGTATTAGTGGTAGATGTGGCACGTTACATAGGGATAAATCAGGTTCATACGATACGAATTTAATCCCCGTTAAAGCAGAAATACTTTAATATAAATCAATAGAATAACCTCACCCAATAACACTGTCATGGTCTCAAGTGAGTAAAGAGCTACTCGACTATGCATAAAGATATATGTAGAATGAGGCCCCAGAATTTACTAGTTACTATAAATGAAAAACAATTAACGATTTGTTTACAATGAAATAAAAATAATGATGAAATTTAATTAAAAGAGATAAACAGTGATCGTGACAGTTACAAATAGAGATATGAATATTTTACGTAACTTATGATAATATGTCAGGTTCGTAAGTTTACGTTTCCAGGCAGTTGATGGGCTTGGATGATCTATTCCTCTGATAACAGGATTGGACTCGTAAAATTCCGCTTCCAGGCAATTGGTAAGAGGTTATAGTGTAGTACAGCGGGCTTGGGTTTGATCCTTGAAGATTATACAATCAAAGTTAAAAGCTCCGGCGTCTTAATGGTGTAGATATAATATCTACAAAGTCCCAAAAGATAAAAATCTTCCAGTATATATATAGGAATAGAGCGACTGGCCGTCCGGCATAGATTGTGGAGAGAAAGTGAGTGTAGAATATTAGACCTATCAGCTTTTATAATAAATGGCTACGTGACAGAATGTAGAACGAAAAGTATTCACTAATTAGAAATTAATTCGAGGGAAGGCTATAAAAGGAAAGACGATCTAATATTAGAAGGTAAAGTTTATCTAAGCCTACCGAAATATAACTGGAGTGAGATGAATTCAGTTCTTAATAAAATAAAATTTAATAAGATAATTGTGAACAATCTTTACTGTGACACCCCCCACCCACGTTTAAAATATACTCTTTAACCATTATGGGAAAGATAGATTTTACAAACGGAAGTAAATTTACTATCATGATACTCTAGCATTAATCCATTGTTATGATTTGTGCTACAATTAAATTATTTATTAACTAGACATGGAAATGTTTATATTAACGTAGGTATATGAATGGGCGACAATAACAATGAAAGATTGTGATTACAAATCATTGTGATGAACGACATGATGGCAATGTGATTACAAATCATTGTGATAAACAATAGTGATGGCAATGAAGCATGATTTAAGTCGATGATATGAAGGTAATTTACTGAATGAAATGAATGAAAATGTAAATGGAATATTGACATTTCAATTATTAATCATAAATGAGTGAAAATTCATAACAATAATAGTAAAGAGAATATTTCCCAAATCATGAATGGGTATGGTATATATATCCAAACAATACTCAATGTTACATTAAGTTGGGTCATCATGTTTACAAATAAAATTATCGAAATTGTGCGTTCTGATTTGGCATAATTTGCGAGGTAACTAACAGTATGCATGGGAGGTTAAGTTATACCCTTCTCATGTGTTTATACTAATCGAGAAAGTAGGTCGGCGTGAATATTTTCACAGCCTGGTATGTGAGAGATACTGAAAGTGTAATTTTGCAAAAATAGACTCCACCTTAGTACTCTACTATTATTCATTTTGTTATTTCTTATGTACGTGAGTGGTTTATGGTCCGTTTCGACCACAAACTCTTTTAGCAGTAGATATCTGCTGAATGTCTTTAAAGCAAAGACGATGGCTAGTCCTTCACGCTCTATTACAGAGTATCGTGATTCTCTGTCCAATAATTTTCTGCTTGCATATAAGCAAGGCATTAGAGTTCCCTCATGCTCCTGTAATAGTACACCTGCGATGCCCTTATCAGACGCGTCAGTTCTTACAACAAATTCTTTTGATATGTCGGGTAATTTAAGAATTGGTTCTGAACAGAGTAATGCCTTTAATTGGTTAAAGCTATTCTGACACACTTCTGTCCAAACAATTTTGTTCGGTGACCCATTCTTTGTCAGATTTGTTAGCGGTGTCGCGATGTGCGCGAAGTTGTAAATGTATTTCCTGTAAAAATTTAGGAGCCCAAGTACTTTGCGTACTTCTTTTTTTGTCTTAGGTGGTTGCAATTGTGCGATTTTTGTTTGTTTTTCTGTCTCGGGTGTCTGTGTCCCATGACCAACGGTATGACTAATCCTGCATTTGAAGCTTCGATATTAGTAAACATAGGTTGCGACACTGTGTCTCTATCAAAATACTTTTTTAGCATATTTGCATGGAATGTCTTTGTTGTGTTGTTAATTTTAATCTCGTAATTAACATTAGATTTTACTGCTGTTATTTTGAATGGTCCTTTCCATGTAGCTAAAAGTTTACTCGAGTCATCGGGTAAGAGTATTAGTACTTTGTCACCAATCTCAAATTTTCTTGACTTGCTTTTTCGATCGGAGTATTCCTTGTATTTCTCTGCTTTTTTAGTGATGGATTCCTGTGCTAGCTTACATGTATCCTCTATTCTGTCTTTCAGGTTTCTTACATATTCGTAAGCAAACATAATTTCGTTATTGTCCTCCTCATTCCCTTTACAAATGTCGGCTACTATATTGATCGGGCCGCGAGGTGATCGTCCATACATCAACTCAAATGGGGAGTAGCCTGTAGATTCTTGGGGTATTTCTCTATATGCAAATAGGATTGCTGGTAAGTATCTGTCCCAATCATCTGGTTTTTCTGCTGACACTTTTCTTAACATATTCTTTAGAGTGCCATTAAATCTTTCACAAAGACCATTTGCTTGGGGGTGGTAGGGAGTTGTGAATGAGTGTTGGATTCCCATGAGTTTCATGGTTTCATGCATCATATGTGATGTAAATTGGGGTCCATTGTCCGACAGTATCTCATTTGGTATGCCTATTCTGGTAAAAATTGTCATCAATGCTTCAGCTATGTGATCCGATGTAGTTGATTTCAATGCTATCGCTTCTGGCCACCTGGTTGCGTAATCGACTAGTGTTAGTATGTGTGTATGGTTTCTATCTGATTTTGTTAAAGGGCCTATAATGTCAATTGCAACTTTTTGAAAAACTTTTTCAATAACTGGGGTTGTCTCTAATGGCAATCTCGGTATTCTGCCTTTTGCGACTCTTCTTTGGCATGTGTCACACGATTTCACATATTCTCGGACGTCTTTAGTAATTCCAGGCCATGTGAAATTCTCGGATATTCTCTTCAATGTGGAAGAGCTCCCAAGATGTCCAGAAGTTATTGAATCGTGCGCTATTCCAAGGATTTTGTTTCTGTAAATACTCGGCGTGACCAGTTGTTTAGCTATTTTGTTTCTTTTCCTATGTAACCTGAACAGAATATCTTTTTCAATGATGTATTCAACTTTTGATTTCGTCCCTTTGTTTGCGATATTGAAATATGATGTTAAAGTCGGGTCCTTTTTCTGTTCTTCAATGAACGTGTTCCTGTCAAATTGTTGTGGTTCTAGAGAAATAGTCATTGGCTTCTCTGTTGTCTTAGTCATCTTTCTTGTTTCTGCTAGACAAGCTGTTTCTTGGGTTAATGACCATTCCTTTACATCTGTTGGGTTGTCTTTAAGACCTTTTATATTGCCAACAATAACATCAGCGACGGGGTTGGGAAGTATACAGCATTCCACTATTCCTGTATAGTATGGGGTTTCTATGTACACGTTAGCTGTTTCAAAGGTTTCGACTGTGCCACTGAATGTGATGCATTGTTGATCAAAGATGCTTTTATTCCTACTGTACTGCATCCTGTGTCTCTCAATATTTTGCAATCAGTTCCATTAGCTTTGCCTTCACAAAAAAATAGCGATCCTGATTTGTGAGTTTGTGTTAAAAGTGACATACCTTTCACGCAATACACATTTATATTTTCTCCTGACATTATTCGTGTCTGATTATTTACACTGGTTTGGAGTGATGCATTTGCAGTTTCTTTCGGATATCCCACGATTTTGTAACATTTGTCTGCTGTGTGGCCTTTCATTCCACAATATTGACATTTAATTATAGGTTTGTTGGTTTTCTTATACTCAGTATTATTGTCAGTGCTATTTCTTGTTTTGTTTTGATAGGGTCGGCTATGGTCTCTATTGAACTGTTTGTTCCATGGTTTGTTACTATGATCATCTTGTTTCACTTGCGTGTTCCGAGTGATTGATCGGCTCGTTCTATTTGAGTATTGAACTTTAGGTGTACATGGACTCTGAGCAGCGGCAGCGTAGTATGGTTCCTTCAATGTTCTGCTAAGGGGTGTCAATGGATGTGCGCTGTTAAAGTTTTCTGCGTAGATTTTTAATTTGTCCAAGTTTTCTGGCTTTCTCTCTTTAAAGAATGCGACTAAATCTGGGTTGCAAGCTTGATAGATTCGATTCTTCAGCGTGAGATAGTAAAGGCCTGCAAAGTCGTCTTGTTTTACGTTTGCCAACTCAAGCCACCGATTTAGAAATTGAGTAATTCGGTTCACGAATGTATTAAAGTCTTCTCCACTTTCCGGTTTTGCAGTGTGAAACCTTTCCTGGTAACCATCTTCCGTTAATCTAAATCTTTTTAGTAGAGCGTCTTTAATTTTTCCATAGTCATCTGCATCTTCAGTTGTTAAGGTATAGAAAACTTTTAGCGGTTCTCCAGATAAGCAGTTAATCAAGGCTGTGGCCCATTTGCTTTCTGGCCAACGATAACCTTTAGCCTGAACTTCGAATCGGTGTAAGAAGGATTCTAGACAGTCTGAGCGTTCATCGTATGTTGGCATGCGTGGAAGTTTCACGAAAAATTCATCACTATTATTATGTTTTCTTTCATGACCGGTTTTTGTTTTTTCAATTTCCAGCATCATTTGGGTCCTTTTGGTTTCTTCTTCTGCTAAAGCTATTTGTCTTTTTAGTTCCCTTTCTTGGACTCTTTCTTCTCGTTCTTCTCTACGTATTCTTTCTTCGTGTTCTTTTTCTTCTCTACGAATTCTTTCTTCGTGTTCTTTTTCTTCTCTACGAATTCTTTCTTCATTTTCTTCTCTACGAATTCTTTCTTCATTTTCTTCTCTACGAATTCTTTCTTCGTGTTCTTTTTCTTCTTTACGAATTCTTTCTTCATTTTCTTCTCTACGAATTCTTTCTTCATGTTCTTTTTCTTCTTTTACTTTCTCTTCGCACCATGAAAATATTCTTTCCTGGGGTATTTCTAAGTCCTTTGCGAGACTTAAGTATCTTTTATATGCTTCCATGTTGCAATAAATTAGTTACGATGTTTTATATATATATTATATTGACAGGATACTGTTACTGACTGTTTTATTTATTTACACTTACTGGAATGAACTGTTCTATTTTTAGAAATCTCTCTCTCTTATTTCAACTTATTATGTATGTTGAATTTGATGCCTTTTATCGTTATATCTTATAAAGCAATGTGTCAATACAATGCGGAGTTATTATGACTTGTGTCAATAACAATGTGTCAATCGCGTGTACTCTAAACTATGTTACTACGAAAAATGTATCACCAATGTGTGTGACTCGTCGTTAGTTTGTGTACAATTATTCGCAATGACGCTAATATACTAGAGTGTGATAACAATAATAGGATGCCAAAATAATCCCAAGTTATCTATCACTAAATATAACACGACGGCTAGTACCTGGCATAATTCTCGTCTCTCGGCTTGTCTGTACTTAATTCAGCGTTATAAAATCCTGTGGTCGGCTTTCTTTCAATTTAGGCAGGGTTGTAAAATTATATAGATTATGAAGGTATGTGTGATTTTGTGATCGTGGAATGTATCCGTTTCCTCAGTTAGAATCTCCGATTCTTTTTCAAGATATAGAAAGATGTTGCCAAAGCGTTCATTGATTAGCTGAGCATGCGCCAATCTCGTTTTGATGTCGTTATCATCGAGATAAACGAAGTAAAACTAAAGATGTGGCGGAAATGTTGCACTACAAAGTTCAAGACAATTAAATGAATTGATTCTTTGTCGGTGCCTCACGTAAATGAAATAGTATCACACCAGAGGCAGTATCCAACAGAGAGATAAATAGTTATTATCTGCGTAATCCGATAGTCAACTAATTTTTACGGGTTATATCAGTAGGTACAGACGTAGTCAGAGACATCTCACTCCATCCACAGGTGACCAAATATGAATGCCTTATTCCTATAAACATTGCCGGTTTTTACGCTTTATGTGTTTTGCTCTGTACAGCATTGAAAAGTTTGCCATTACATTGATTTACTTTCATATATTATTTACGATTGATTAAAGTTAATTGATAATCTATCAACGGTTTTGCAAAAAATATTTATGAAATACCGTGCGTTTGCATAACCCTAAATCATAACAGCTTTAAAAGAGGAACCCGCGTTGTTAAAAAAAAAATAGAGGATATAAAACCGTTCTTAATCATCATCATCATTACCTCCACCACAACTATAATCAATGTCGTTTTCACAAAATGATATCTGTACATAATCAAATTATTTCACAATTCGTATTTATATCTCTCCCATTCTTTATCTCCATCCCCCGACACTTTTAACCCCCCCCCCCCCCCCCCCAACTCTCCATTCACAGCTCCAATGCTAAACATTCTTGGGTACGATCCTTGGGCCAACCCTCCAAACTACGGCAAGCCTGACCCGATGGTGGCCGACAACACCTTACACATCAAACGGAACGCGGACTTCTGGAAGAAGAAAGTAGACAACGTCATGGCGGGGGCTCCGGACATGAGAGCCCAGCGTCATCCACCCCCACGGAAACAGATGAAGGATCGTATACGGCGCCCTCAACCGCCGCCACAGCAACGACCCGTTATAAGGGGCGTAGATGAGAAAGGAAACGAGATTAGTAATCAGTCTGAAGATATTCTGGATGGCAATAATGTGGGCAAAAAACAAGGCCAAAGATGATGACGACGATGCCCATGATGAAATAATAAGGTTTAGGCTATTTAATGTGTCAATATCTCATTCACTATGAGTTTTTCATGCGCTTTGCAAAATACACAAATTATGATACGATAGCTGCTCATAATGGTGAGAAGCGAGGTGATGGTACTGGTGTTGATGGAGAGGAAGAAGAAGAAATTATGTTCGTATTTAATTTTCTTGTTAACGGGTTTTGTGTGTGTCGTTCTTGTGACTGTGCTTTTGTTAGTCCTGTTCGAAACTTGGTTATTATGATAATTATGAATACGGATGTCCATGAAGAAAAGGATTTGTTGGTTGTTATTTTTATTTATTTATTTTTGTTTTTCTTTTGGTTTCGTGTGTATGTGTGTGTGTGTGTGTGTGTGTGTGTATTTAGTATTTGCGTATATTTGTGCTTCTTTTGTGTGCCTGTAATACAATGTTTTAAAAAAGGACTGAGGAGTGCGAGGAAAACAACTGCATGTATTATATTTTGTTGTTTGTTCAATAACTTTATTCAAAGGGACAACTCTTGTCTTTCCATGGCCAAAAAAATATTGCATTGCTCTAGAGGATTAATATACGTACTCTCAGCACGACAGCTCTAACGTTCGAAGAATTCCCAGATGTTTCGAAGTCAGTCTTCAGTAGATGTTTTATCCTATTACTTTTTTTATCTTCTCATTTATCGGGTGAGGGATGGCCAAGGGAATAACACTTTGCACTTTGAGCCACCCCACTGAGCTCTTCATGTTTTCCCTCGTCAGGAAACATAACCTCTATTGCTTACTTTGTAGCTCTGCATTTAGGATGACACGAATTGTGTTATCTCCTAGTATTTTTCAAGATTGGCCTTTAAGACGAATTTAAAGGATGAATAAATAACTTTTTTTTTTAAATGGTGAATGCGTAGTATTTTGAAATTTCACGTGTTTTGATTGTGGTTAGTGAAAAAGAGATTAGGGGCAGCGGTACGGTCTTTGTTTCGTACCCGAAAGGTACCGAGTTCGATCACCCGCTGCTGCGCTGTGTGGCCTTGAGCAAGTCACCTATCCCTGTCTCAATTTGCGGCGCTGCACTGCGGCTGACGCCTGGGTTATTCCAGTATTCCCTTGGAATAGACCCTAGAGACAATTTTCCCCTATGGGGTGAATAAAGGGGATTTTATTTATTTTACCTATTTTTATTGAAAACTCCTCATAGATTCCGACTGTGCCTATTAAAAAAGGTTTGATTATAGATGAAAAACATTGTTTTGTGTTGTATGATATTTTCATGTAAATTTGGTGTGGATGTCAAACAGTATAATTTTCAACACGTGTTGATAGTATTGTAAAGGGCCAGGAGAGAAAAATTAATCTCAATCTCAATATTATTATTATTATTATTATTATTATTATTATTATTATTATTATTATTATTATTGTTATTATTATTATTAGCGCTGTTGTTGTTGTAATTATTATTATTAATGTTATTAGTATGAGTAGTTATATGAATACTGTTCTCTGTTCATCTTCATTGGGACCAATAATGTTAATTATCTGGATAGAATTGGCTTTGACGATTTAAGAAATGACACGAATTACTAAAGTTTTGTCATGTTTTCCTTTTTTTTTTGTTTGTTTGTTTTGTTTTGTTTTTTAGTTGTTTTTGTTTTTTGGTTTGTTTGTTTAACAGTTGCTCATCTGGTAAAACTAGAGTTGTACTTCTGTTGCTGCTGTATTGATTCTTCAGTAAAATATGAGCTGTGCCACTGTTACTGTTACTGCTCTCTCGGCTCTTCGGTAAAAACCAAAGCTGTATCACCGTTAACTGAACTCTTTTAAGTTGTATTACTGTTACTGTGTCCAGCATCGAGAGATTTATCATTGCGTGATTTACTGTCTATGGTAGCTGATAAGTTTGCATTCTGCAAATTTGGTCTCAGAGATAGAGAGAGACGGGGAGAGAGTTTGGGAGTTTTTTTTGGTTTTTTTTTTAAATCCTCTTTTTTTTTTTTTAAATTCTCATTTCATAAAAAAAAATTCTTGTTTAAAAGTAAATTGAATATGTATTTCTTGTTTATAAATGTTTACATCGCAAAGTATTAGCAGTGATAAAATGTCCAACCGGTGGTGTTGGAATAATTTAATTGTGTATGATAAAATGACTGGTGCCCAAATGTAAATGTCTCTCCAACTACAGTGTGATATACTAAAAAAGTAATTATTTTATCCATCATGAAACGAATTATGTCTTTGATATTACCATGAATCGTTCCGAAGACAGTGTATGATGATTATTTTGTTGTTCTTTCCGATGTTCAGAGTTGTTGTTGTCGCTGTTGTTGTCGCTGTTGTTGTTGTTGTTCTTCTTCTTCTTCTTTTTCTTCTTCTTCTTCTTCTTCTTCTTCTTCTTCTTCTTCTTCTTCTTCTTCTTCTTCTTCTTCTTCTTCTTCTTCTTCTTCTTCTTCTTCTTCTTCTTCTTCTTCCTCTTCTTCTTCTTCTTCTTCTTCTTCCTTCTTCTTCTTCTTCTTTTCTTCTTCTTCTTGCTGTTATTGTATTAGTTGTTGTTGTTGTTGTCATTGTATTTGTTGTTGTAGTTGATGACGATGATGATGATAAATGAATAACTTCACATATCATTCCTGTATGATTGTTAACTGTACATATTGCCAGAGACACCCAATATATAAGACAGAATATCTGAATACGAGTTTGCTAAGGGAAACGGGGAAAAAATTATATAAGACTCTATTTCTACTACTACAGGTACAAGTATACCTGTTACAATTTGTTGTTACAAATTCTATTCATCGCGAACGTGGATGCCGAGGGCCACTCATTGTCATTGTAGATTGAGCAGTATGAAATAAGTTAAGTCCCTGCAAGTCAGCAGATTCCTCTCTCCCTCTCTCTCTCTCTCTCTCTCTCTCTCTCTCTCTCTCTCTCTCTCTCTCTCTATCTATCTCTCTCTCCCCTTCTCTCTCTCTCTCTCTCTCTCTCTCTCTCTCTCTCTCTCTCTGTCTTTCTTTCTTTCTGTCACTGTTGCTGTGTCTTCTATCCCCCTATATTTCCTTTTCCAGGTTGTTTTCTACCTCTGTCTCGGAATGAGACCAGGACCTGGTCGGAGTCCTTTGCTGGCAGGGAGAAACTGTAAAATAGTTTTGTTTTGAGAGATGTTTTTTCTTCTTTGTAAATCGGTTGGGTACTGTTATAGTTTTTATTTTGAATACATTTTCTAATATTTGAGTATATTCCTCCCAGTGAGATCATGTGCTTGTTTATGGAGGAGACTTTAAGGTGATCTCAAATTAAGTACACCGATAGTATTCTCATGGAACCTCTTTCTGTTCATTATTTGAGCCAATGGTACCCTGTGTCTTACTTGTTCTTGATTGCGTTTTAACGTAAATCTAGAATTGTTTCACGATCCCGTTTTCTTCCATTTTACTGACGCTTACAGGACCTCCAAAATGTGTCGTAAAGCCCTTTTAAAAAGCAAAGCAGACATATTGCAAAATTTTCCTCCATTGAGTTAAATGTTCATTTCTGTCTCTTTATTGGGTGTCTCTGAACCTTTTGCCAAAATATCTTGCGTTGTTAATGAACAAAACAAAAACAACAAAAAAAAAAGAGCCAAATCCATTATTTAAAAAGGGTTGTAACTTATTTATATACATATTCATAAACATAAATTCATATTCACCTATAAACAAACAACAGTTTCAGCTTTAAATCATAATGGATTGTTTTTATCGTCCTCGTGATTTTCTTAACTCCTGGTTTGTCATTAATTTGAAGGATTGCTGTTTTGCTAAAACTTTTCTGTATATTATTTATTATTATTATTATTATTATTATTATTATTATTATTATTATTATTATTATTATTATTATTATTATTATTATTATTATTATTATTATTATTATTGTTTGTTGTTGTTGTTGTTGTTGTTGTTGTTGTTGTTGTTGTTGTTGTTGTTGTTGTTTTATTATTAATATTATATCGTTATTATTGTCATCATTACTATTACTGCTACTACTATTACTACTACTACTACTACTACTACTACTACTACTACTACTACTACTATTACTACTACTACTACTACCACTACTACTTCTACTACTACTATTATTATCATTGTCATTCTTATGCCAATCATCACTTATATTATTTATAAATGTATATATAGATACTATGATTGCTAATATCCTTGTAATCATTATTGATGTCTTTCTTCAACACACATTGTATTATCAATTTATATCTGAGCTATAATTTTTCAAAATAGAATTTATTTATCACAGTTTTATATGCAGAATTATTCTATGTCCAGACATGTTGGAATCATACGCTATTATTTCGATTTTGTAAGATATATCTTAGTTTGCTTATATTTTCACATATCATATTTTTCAAGCCTTGACATAAAGGCTGTGCTATTTATAGTTGTTATGATCGCTTGGTGCTTTAGTAAATTGCTGGGAAAAAGACGTATACGTTTCATATCGATATATTTATGCACATAGGTTGTGTAATCGTTGTTGTTGATGTGGTTGTTGTTGTTGTTGTTGTTTTCTGTTGAAGTTGTTGTTTTTATAAGGCCGGTATCAAATGTTCCAAAATCTTTATTTATATCCTCAAATGTGACCATTTGTCTCAATACGGTATTATGTCGAGGTAAAACTTAATGATTAAAATTCAATTTTAAGCCGATCGTATATACTTTGAATTTAATATCAGTTTACCATTGTTGTCACATGCTCTTCTATGGCAAAATTATTTCAAGGAGAAGCGCATGCACAGAACACTTTAAAATCCATGATATATCATTGACTCCAAAGCTTTAAATCACTTCAACACTACTATTGATTTCCAACTTCATAAGTTAAAATGGTGTATTCGATGAGCAAGTGTTATTTCTTATATTTTTAATTAATTGCTCGTCATTTAGGGCCTCGAAAAGTTAAGACCACATCATCTAATTTTTTAAAAATCAGTATCTTATTTTTTTTTTCCATCTCATGGTATTCAAAGTTAAGCAACCCTTACTGCGATAAATTATACTATAAAATAATATTACTTTTACAAGAGGCACTGTATAGTTCAAGGTGTAAAAACTAAATTTATACAAAATTCTTTTATCCATCGTATAGTTGGAACATTTGCAATGGTGTTAAATTTGAAACCAAATAAAAAATGTAAAAATAAAAAAAGAACCCCCGATGTTTCTGTTGACCAATTTAAGAAACTGATCAACAAAGAATCTAATTAGTTACGATATGAGTGTGAGTCGTGTCTGTCATAATTAAAAACAAATATGATTTATTAAGATTGCTTCAAGGCCTTGTCATGTATACGGCATTGAAAGGATATATTATTATCGTAATTAGCCTTTTAGATGATAACATATATAGATAGATAAGGTAAGATAAGAATTTGTCAAATAGATATTTTCTTTGAGAAGAGTGGGATTTTAATGTCGTGATCTACAAGAAGCAAAAAGTCCCTAACTTTTTAGTCCTTTTGACTTCGTCCTTAAATTTTCTAATCCGGTTCATTCTTGCTTCACACCAGACTGACTTGATGGGTCACAAATTAACAAAATATTGTGTAAAGTATTTCTCATATTATCACAAGTAAAAACAGTAAATAACCTTGGTGCTGACATTTTATTTATTTATTTATATTTTTTGGGGGGTACATTTTCATATTCAGGTCTGAGATCCTTGACTTCCTCATGAACACAGGGGGGAAGAATTCATGCTGCCCTAAATTTTCCCCAGCGTATCTTTTGTCTTCCACGTTCACTTTCTTTCTTTATTCTGGACTAATACAACAATCTACCAAAATATTTTCTGGCTTCCACGTCCTTGGTTAGGCTAGATATGCCCAGTTTAACTATGGGAGCAAGGGGGATGGGGGGGGGGGGGGTCACTTACTGAGTCCTGTATACAACCCTGTATCTGTTTTAACAATTGCTTTTTAGCTTTGTCTTGGAATAAGGTTACTTGGTTTTGTCATATCCCTTGCCGGAGTCTTTTGGCTGAGAGGGAAACAGGCAAGTGTAAAGTGTTAGTTTCATATTCATTTGCGAAAGGAGATTACGCATGTTATGGGATTATTTTATTTTCATATATTTTGGAAGCCATATTCTTTTCTTTTTTTTTTTCTTAATGTTAGAAAATATTGCATACATTTGAGCATGTCATTCTCAGCTGAGATCATCTGCCATTTTATTTGCGGAATAGATTAGATACGCATGGATAAATTGCTAAAATATCTTCTCCCTGTTTGATTATGTCCCTTTTGTCCTTTATTATTTTTATTTTTTGTTTATATATCTATTTTTAATATTTATTCGTGATAATGTTTTGATTATCCCATCATCTTCCTTTTCTTCCTGACACTACGAGTGACTTGATGGTGTCTCATACACCGTTGTATAATATTTTTGTTTTTCTCCAAATTTACAACTGTGGTGCGTGCACGCTTTGGTTTTTATTCAAATAATACGTTTACAACTGACAGCACCAGAATTTTCAGTTTTGTCGTATCGTTCTGTAGATACATCGAGGTTCATCAGAATATATCTTATTGTTCGCAATGTATATTATATTCTATTGTTATTATTACTGTTATTGTTATTATTATTTTCATCATCATCATCATTATTATTATTATTATTATTATTATTATTATTATTATTATTATTATTATTATTATTATATTACTGTTATTTTAATTTTTTAAATCTTGTAGTTTTTATCTTTTTTTTTTTTAATGTGTTTTGCAACTTATTATCAATATTTCTTTTCATTAGAATGTTTAGGTTTAGAACCCGATATTTTAAACACAAAATGTTGAACACTGGTGCATAGTATAGTTTATTGTGTGATTTGTTATTTTAACAGGCCAAAATGATTTTTAACCAACCACATTGTAGTGGTAAACTGAATATGTCGTGAATGGTGAGTTTAATGCTGTCCTGGTTGACTTACCTGTGTGCAATAATTCATTCCTAAACATCCTTATACAGAAACATAAGAAAAAAGGGTATTATATTAGAAAAGAGCTGAAAGCACACAGCCTCCCCCCCCCCCCTTCCTACCTTCCCTCCCCCCATTGCAAAATAAATAAATGAATAAATCTTCCGACATTTTTCGAGAGAAAATATTATGATTTGATTTATTTAATAATTTTATCAAGAATTATCCGTGATATAAAGTTTGTAGCGACTTCTTATAAGGTTTCCTTGCGTTTTTTCTTATTGGAGTGTATAGTTTGTACTACTCTGAAGATTAACGATTAGGAATTCCAAGCCATTTTTTAGATTTACCATGAAAGATCGACCATGCGGGTGGTTGGATGGGAGCATCACCCTTGAATCATATACCTATGATGTTCGCATGGGTGTACGATCCGATAGTGATGTCGTTTCTTCTTCTCTTTACTAGCCTATCCTGCTTCTTTGGTTTGTGATTGTATTTTTTGACAGGGGATATTTTTTTTTCTGTAAATCTTCTGCCTGTTTGTTCTTGGTTATTTATAATTTAGCTTATGATATCTTAGTTATGATTTTGATTGACATTTGTACTATTTTTGTTAGATTGCTTGTTTTTTTTGTTTCAGCGGTCTCTCATATAACCTCAATTGTGTTGGAAGAGACCTAAAGCAACAAACAAACAAAAAGATCGACCTCCTCTCTCTGGATTCTATGTATCAAATTTATTGTTTTTATCCGTTTTCGTTGATGATTGAAGTCGCTTTTCCAATATTGACTTCTATGTTTTCAAAGCTGTAATATTCATTTCTTATTTTATACCCTTTACGGGTCACTTGGATTTCTAATCGCTTAGTATTCCCCTTTAAAAATCATAACTTTCGTATTTTGTTTTGAAATTGTAATCAGATCATGAAATAACAAAATCTCTCAATTCGTTATCGTCGTCATGGCATGGAATTGACATATGTGATCCAACGTCTGAAAACGGTATTATGATCATAAAATAACAAAATCTCTCAATTCGTTATCATCGTCATGGCATGGAATTTACATATGTGATCCAACGTCTCAAAGCGGTATTATGTTAGGATAAATTGGATCCCAAAAAGTTAATTTAAGAATAAAATGATCAGAAAGGCGAACTTGGAGTTTTATGGAAATGCCAGAAATTGTATTTGATCTCCACCTTAACCAATAGGAAGTAACACCAACGTTTCCTATTTGTGGCTATATATTCAATTTCCAGCAACAAGGTCATCCCGACTTTAATACCTTAACCAATAGAAAGTAACACAAACGTTTCCTATTTGTGGCTATATATTCAATTTCCAGCAACAAGGTCATCCCGACTTTAATACCGTTTTGAGATGGTGGGTAGTCTATTACCTCAAAGTTATTATTTGCATCAATTCCCTGGAAATGTTCGTTCCGAGATTTATTCCCCATAAAAGTGTGTCCCCGTTTCCCCTGCTGACAATAGATTGTCCATCCCACCAACGTCCTATCCTTCTCCCATATTGGGCGAGAGGTCATTTTCTCTGTCTTCTAGCCCCTCTTAAATCTCTTTTCCGAGTTGCTTTATGTCTTTGTCTCGGAATGGGATTACTTAGTTTTGTCCAAGCCCTGGCCGGAGTCCTTGACTGGGAGGGAAGCAGTCAAATGTATAGTTATAGTTTTGAGAGATATATTTTTCCTCGTAAATCATCTCTCTATTATGTATTGTTAGTTATGCATTCTGTTTTGGATGTATTCTGTAAACATTTGAGTATATTCCTCTTAGTGGGATCCTGTTCTGGTGTCTGGATGAGACTTTAAGGTGATCTCAAACTAAGTACATTGATGTTATGCTCTTTGTATCTACAACTGTTCCCTATTTGAACCAATTCCCCTTTGTCTTACTTTTTCTTGGGTGCTATGATTGTAAATTGAGAATACTTTGACTGTTCCATTTCCTTTTTTTTTTAACAGGCGCTGATATGACCTAAATGTGTTGCAAGCGCCGGAAAACCCTTATAAACAAACAAACAAACATTGATTCCTTGACTGAAATTCTAGCAACGCCGTTTCCTAAAAAGTGCTAAATGTTATACCGTTTACATTGATTGTGTACACAATGCTACTTATCGGTGCATGGCTTCCTGTGAGATGTTTTTTATTGATCTATTTTTATCCATAGGTTGTACAAAGATTTGTTCAGTTTTAAAATGAAAATACCACAAGCCTACTTTATTATATTATTATCATATCGATCAAAATCTGTGTGTTCTGAACCAGCATTTAATATTATCGTCTATTGAAACAAGAGCTTTAGAACAGAACGTTGTTCCAAATTATATCTGATATGTCATTGTTCTTTAGTTTGATTGTTCACCATATTGTATATTGTCACGTGTGTAATGATGTTTATATTGCTCTCTTACTTGATAAAAAAATAAGGCTAGGGCTATTGGTCAGTACTGACTCCCAGGCGCTAGCACATGCGGGTCAGTACTGACGAACAGACGCCAGTGCCTGGAGGTCAGTACTGACCAATAACCTGGTGTCTATTGGTCAGTATTGAACAACAGGTGCCACCGCCCACAGACAACCTCTCTTCGGTCTGTGCCACTGCCCACCATTGATCAGCACTGACGAACATCGACCTGTTCGTCAGTGCAAAGACCTCTTCGCACTTATTCGTCACTTCCTAAAGTATACCATTAAAAAACAAAAAAACAATTAAAATCCCAGGCTCTCGGGCCAACTTATCCGATGCCACACAGTAACACTTGGTCACTTAGATAAGTTTGATTTCTAACGTTAGATGCCGTTGGGGCAACGATATGACTCGTTATTTCAAGCCACCATATGATTCTTTTTTTATTTTATGTTGTCCATTCTATTTCTTTGGGTTTTTGTTGTTGTTGTTTTTTTTTTTTTTTTGTTTTTTTTTGTTGTTTTTATTGTTTTTTCCCCCGTATATTTTCGTTATAGCTTAATTTAAAGAAAAATAGAGGAAAATGTGTTATATAATATTTCCTGTTACGATTCTTTTATAATACTTTGTCCATTCTATTGATGAGGATTTTTTAATTTTTTTTTTTTTTGTCATGCAAAATAATAATAATAATAACAACAATAATAATAATAATAATAATAATAATAATAATAATAATAATAATAATAATAATAATAATAATAATAATAATAATAATAATAATAATAATAATAATAAATAACGGAAAGGAGGAGAAACTTGATAACGAATAGATTATTCTATTTTTGGGCAGCGTGGCTCAGCGGTACGGTCTTTGCTTCGTACCCGAAAGGTACCGAGTTCGATCAACCGCCGCCGCTGCCCTGTGTGACCTTGAGCTAGTCACCTCGCTCTAGCTCGACTTGTGGCGCTGAACTGCGGCTGATGCCTAGGTTATTCCAGCCTTCCCTTGGTATAGATCCTAGATACAAAATTTTCCATGAATAAAGGGAATTCTATTTTATTTATCTATTATTATTATTATAAGAATATACTGAAAATAACTGAACTTGTGAACGCAGTTTTAAAGTACGGCTTCTTAAATCGTAACACCGACTATAAGACGTGGGTGGGAAATAAAAGACATATTAGTGGTGGTGGTAGTAGTAGTAGTAGTAGTAGTAGTAGTAGTAGTAGTAGTAGCAGTAGTAGTAGTAGTAGTAGTAGTAGTAGTAGTAGTAGTAGTAGTAGTAGTAGTAGTAGTAGTAGTAGCAGCAGTAGCAGTAGTGCTAGTAGTAGTAGTAGTAGTAGTAGTAGTAGTAGTAGTAGTTAGTAGTAGAAAGCTGTAGTGAAACTGGAGGGGGCGAGGTGAAAAAGTCACGGCGGAGGTGGGGTGGGGGGGGGGGGGGGGGGTTGTTGGATGAGCGAAGGTCGAATCTTCGCGAAGGAAATACGAACGGTCGGATGGCGATGTGATAGTAAAGTGGAATATAGATAGAATGCGCTTGGCCAAGGAGTTCACAACATTGCCATCCGGATGTATAACGGACCGACACACGAACTCTATGTAACCATGAACTTTTATAGTCTGGTTAATACAGTTTAGTGAGAACAACTCACAAACGCGGATGGCAAAAACAATAACAAAGGCACGAGTGACGTCATCTGCATACTATCTATAGATAGATAGAAAAGAGGGGAGAGAAGGAAAAAAAAAAAGGGGGGGGGGGGCGGACCGGTAGAGAGGGGGAATTGAGAGAGAGAGAGAGAGAGAGAGGGTAGTTGTATGAACAGTAGTAGTAGTAGTGGTGGTGGTGGTAGTAGTAGTAGTAGTAGTAGTAGTAGTAGTAGTAGTAGTAGTAGTAGTAGTAGTAGTAGTAGTAGGGTGGTGGTGGTGGTGGTAGAAGCAGTAGTAGTAGTAGTATTAGTAGCAGCAGCAGTAGCTGTAGTGGCAGCAGTGGTTATGAATATGGGTGACGTTGACATCGAAAAGGCTCAAAGATAGTATTGACTAAGAGGTGGTTGCACAGCGGGATACGAAGTGGAGGTTAGTGGTGGTCAATCCTGGTGTTGAGTCCGCGTGGAGTCAGCGTTCCCAACGACTTGATCAGGTGAGTTTCCCTACGTCGGCGGGTGGAAGTGTCCGAATGGCAAAAACTAAACACACACACACACACACAAACACACACACACACACGCGCGCGCGCGCTGTACATCGCAGTAGTCCGGCAGATTGAAGTGTCTGCACAGTTCGATATGTCGCGCAAGTGCTGCACGAATCTGTCACCCAGCCTCTTTCCGGTCTCACCAACGTAAGCAATCCCACACAGAGAGCACGTAATCGCATAGTAATCTATCTATATTCCACTTTACTATCACCTCGCCAGCCATCCGACCGTTCGTATTTCCTTCGCGAAGATTCGACATTCGTTCATTCAACACCCCCCCCCCCTCCAACCCCACCTCCGCCGTGACTTTTTCACCTCGCCCCCTACTGTTTCACTACAGCTTTCTACTACTTACTACTACTACTACTACCACTCAATACTACTCTCACTAATGCTACTACTATTACTACTACTACTACTACTACTACTACTACTACTACTACTACTACTACTACTACTACTACTACTACTACTACTACTACTACTACTACTACTACTACTACTACTACTACTACTACTACTACTACTACTACTACTACCACTTATATATGTCTTTTATCTTCCATTATTTTCTGTAAGGTTCTGTTCCCTGACGCTGACCTTTTCTTATCGGTCAGATCACCCCTCTGGGGCACCCTATCCTCTACCCACGCTAACATTTCATTCATACTGCAACAAGATATGAAGTGAATAGAAAAGTGCCAGAAGACAATAGAGAATAAAAATTTTTTCGCGGCGGTGGTGGGGTTTGAACCTGCGACCTTATTGGTACGACAACTCCGCCTGGCAGGTGAGAGCGTGGCTCTACCGTGTGAGCTATCCACGAACACAAAAATATTCGTTTCAAACTCAAAGTCATTACTAGATCCCTCTCTCACCCACTTCTTGAGACCGCCGATTCGTTCGTACACCACCATCGCGAATAATTTTGACCAGCAGTTAAGCTTAATAGCCAATATTCTCAACACAAACATATAACATAGAAACGATTGAGACATTGAGTATGCTCCGGTGTATGGGGTGAATTTTTTAATTCAGAAAAGTGAGTGGAGCAGGCACTTATGTTGGTAACAACAAGATATGAAGTGAATAGAAAAGTGCCAGAAGACAATAGAGAATAAAAATTTTTTCGCGGCGGTGGTGGGGTTTGAACCTGCGACCTTATTGGTACGACAACTCCGCCTGGCAGGTGAGAGCGTGGCTCTACCGTGTGAGCTATCCACGAACACAAAAATATTCGTTTCAAACTCAAAGTCATTACTAGATCCCTCTCTCACCCACTTCTTGAGACCGCCGATTCGTTCGTACACCACCATCGCGAATAATTTTGACCAGCAGTTAAGCTTAATAGCCAATATTCTCAACCCAAACATATAACATAGAAACGATTGAGACATTGAGTATGCTCCGGTGTATGGGGTGAATTTTTTAATTCAGAAAAGTGAGTGGAGCAGGCACTTATGTTGGTAACAACAAGATATGAAGTGAATAGAAAAGTGCCAGAAGACAATAGAGAATAAAAATTTTTTCGCGGCGGTGGTGGGGTTTGAACCTGCGACCTTATTGGTACGACAACTCCGCCTGGCAGGTGAGAGCGTGGCTCTACCGTGTGAGCTATCCACGAACACAAAAATATTCGTTTCAAACTCAAAGTCATTACTAGATCCTCTCTCACCCACTTCTTGAGACCGCCGATTCGTTCGTACACCACCATCGCGAATAATTTTGACAGCAGTTAAGCTTAATAGCCAATATTCTCAACACAAACATATAACATAGAAACGATTGAGACATTGAGTATGCTCCGGTGTATGGGGTGAATTTTTTAATTCAGAAAAGTGAGTGGAGCAGGCACTTATGTTGGTAACAACAAGATATGAAGTGAATAGAAAAGTGCCAGAAGACAATAGAGAATAAAAAATTTTATTCTCTATTGTCTTCTGGCACTTTTCTATTCACTTCATATCTTGTTGTTACCAACATAAGTGCCTGCTCCACTCACTTTTCTGAATTAAAAAATTCACCCCATACACCGGAGCATACTCAATGTCTCAATCGTTTCTATGTTATATGTTTGTGTTGAGAATATTGGCTATTAAGCTTAACTGCTGGTCAAAATTATTCGCGATGGTGGTGTACGAACGAATCGGCGGTCTCAAGAAGTGGGTGAGAGAGGGATCTAGTAATGACTTTGAGTTTGAAACGAATATTTTTGTGTTCGTGGATAGCTCACACGGTAGAGCCACGCTCTCACCTGCCAGGCGGAGTTGTCGTACCAATAAGGTCGCAGGTTCAAACCCCACCACCGCCGCGAAAAAATTTTTATTCTCTATTGTCTTCTGGCACTTTTCTATTCACTTCATATCTTGTTGTTACCAACATAAGTGCCTGCTCCACTCACTTTTCTGAATTCATACTGCAACCACCATTGAGTACAGACGATACAAGATATTTTTCATTATATTGTATTTGTTTTCCACGTTTATTTGTGTATTGTTGTGCTGATGAAGGGTTTGTACCCGAAACATCCATTGTCTGTTTTGTTCCCATACGAAGCCTTTCATTTTCACTCTTTCGTTAGTATTTTACGATCACCGGCTTCAGGCAGCCCTTACCATTTTCTACTTTTCCTGTCTCAGTAAGATGCGAGCAAGCCGAATTTCAAATGACAGGAATGAAGAAAGACGAGACAATGAAAGAGCTTTCACTTGCAGTTCTGGCGCCACGCATCAGTGCAGTGAGCATGCGCGTTGGATGAACCGAAATATAGGGCTTCCAGTTTGGCGTATCAACACCAAATTTGGTATTTTTCTCAGGATTGGACAATTTCACTTGTTTAATTAATTGATATATTTATTAAACAAATCTGACGTAAACCGACAAAAAAAATTTAGTGAAAACAAGGGCTTCCCTGCGACTAGTACTAGTATGGGACAGGAAATGCTGATTTATTTGTCGTAGAGCAAGTTATTTTAAAAAATGGCATTTTTCCATAATTTTGGTACCGTCAACGCCCGTGGCCAGGTCAGAACTGACCAACTGGCATCAGTACTAGTAATAGTATTAGTCAGTACTGACCCCCAGACGCCGGTGCCTGTTCGTCAGTACTGACCCGCAGGTGCCAGCGCCTGGGGGTCAGTACTGACGAATAGCCACTCCGAAAAAATAAAATTAAAAAACCAACAAAAAACAAATCTAACTACTCAACGCATCCCTACGCCATTTTCCATATTGTCAAATTTCTTCCGAGTATTGAAATTCCTTCCTGAAATGGTGGAATGTTGTTGTTCATTTTTAGTCGGATGTGACCTTTGAACTCTCTCCGACACCATTTTATTTTTTAAATATAGGAACTATTTTTCCATTAAATGACTGGGAGTCATCCTGGGTTTCCAACCTCCCATAGTGGGCAGGGAGGTTCTTGCTGTTTCTTCTATACCCCTATAGCCTGCCTGTTTTCCTGCCTGTCTTTGTCTTAGAATGAGATTACTTAGGTTTGTCCTGACCCGGCCGGAGTCCTTGGCTGGGAGGGAAACAGTCGAATATATAGCTATAGTTTTGGGAGATGATATTTTTTTCATTGTAAATCATCTCTCTGTTATGTACTGTTATTATTTTTATATATTTAACCTTTGATTTTTAATAATTTGAGTGTATTCTTCATCGTGGAATCTTATGCTGTTGTCTGGGTGAGACTTTTAGGTGATCTCAAACTAAGTACAATGATAGTGTGCTCTTGGAATCTACATCTGTTCCATATTTGAACCAATTTCCCTTTGTCTTACCTTTTCTTGGGTGCTTTAATTGTAATTCTAAAAAAAATTTCTATTCCATTTTCTTCCTTTTTACTGGCGTTGATTTGAACCCTTAAAAACAAACAAATAAATGTGTTTCAGGCGCCGTAAAACCCTTAAAAACAAACAAATAAATGTGTTTCAAGAGCCGTAAAACCCTTAAAAACAAACAAATAAATGTGTTTCAAGCGCCGTAAAACCCTTAAAAACAAACAAATAAATGTGTTTCAAGCGCCGTAAAACCCTTAAAAACAAACAAATAAATGTGTTTCAAGAGCCGTAAAACCCTTAAAAACAAACAAATAAATGTGTTTCAAGCGCCGTAAAACCCTTAAAAACAAACAAATAAATGTGTTTCAAGAGCCGTAAAACCCTTAAAAACAAACAAATAAATGTGTTTCAGGCGCCGTAAAACCCTTAAAAACATTTTTTAAACACATAATGGGAGTCATCTAGAGTTGTAAGGCTCCGGTCCTGAGCTGAGATTAATCCCGGTTTCCATAGCGTGAATTAACAGTTGCAAATTCCAACCCTTTCTGAAGGATGCTACTCTATCACTACAGGGTTAGTACAACAATACACCAATTAATGTGGAAAACAAATCAAATAAAATGCAAAATAACTTGTATTGTCTGTACTCATATTATTACTCAATTGAGTACACACGATACACGTTATTTTGCATTTTATTTTATTCGTTTCCCACGTTAATTTGTGTATTGTTGTGCTGACGAAGGGTTTGTACCCGAAACGTCGTCCATTGTCTCTATCGTTCCTATACGAAGCCTCTCCGTTTTCGCTCTTTTGTTAACAGCCATTAATCTGAAGCGTTGATAGTTGTATTGGTTACACCGTCGCCTGGATTTCCACATTTTTAAAAGCCATTTCGAGAAAATCATTCGCAAAGCCTGCACATTTCAGTGACAAAAATATTGCTATAAACCTCCAAAAGGATAAGAATCAAGAAGGAATTATTTTTAAAAAGATATAATTAAATAAATGAATAAGTAAATTAACAAATAATTAATTAATTAATTAAAGCCCACATTTAAGGCAACATCCAAGCTGTTTTGTTTTCCCTGAAAAGTATTATATTTATTTCACTAATTTCTTTTTTATCCTTCTTTCTTTAATTCATTTCCTATGTTACCATCAATAAAGCCTGTATGAAACTGAAACTTTGTATCATTTATGATGTTATCGTTTATGCATTTTCAGCTCTTCCCTAAGTATTATTTTCTCAATTTGGGTTGTTGAATTAGATCGGTTGTGTTTTGATCTGAGTAGAAAATGTGTTGTGGAATTCATGACTAAATGGGTCACAAGTCGTGTGTACCAACGTGGTGCATGTACTTCTATTTTTTTCACTTTTTTATTCCAACCTTGCTGAGGGATTCTAAAAATTGAAAAAAAAAAAAAATAGATTGCACTATATGTACGTGTTAAAGAAGTAATTGCTACTGAGCAGTTCATTGCAATAAGTTGGATATAACAAAATGCTTTTTATTTTCTTTTACTTTTTTATTTTCTCTTTTTTTTTTTCCTTCTCGTTATTTTAAAGTTCTTGAATTTCTAAAGGAGATTTTCGTAAAGGATTAATGTTATTTATTGTCCACTGAGTAAGTTTGTTTCTTTATTTATATATATAATTTATGAATTCGAACAAATTAAGGATTATTTTGATGGCCTTATTTATTACTTTATAGTATTTTTCTTTTTCATGTGAGCAAAATAATAAGTATTTTAATGATTTTTAAAAGTCTTCGATCTGTTGACATTTTTATTTAAATATCACCCTGTACCTTTGCATTTCTCTCTTTTGTTATTCCCTTTCCATTTAATATTTTCCTGGGTGGGGATCCTGACCTCCCATAGTGGGCAGGGAGGTACATACTATATCTTCTATCCCCTTATATCTGTTTTCCAACATGCTTTCTGTCTTTGTCTTTGAATGAGATTACTTAGTTTTTTTCCTGGCCTGGTCGGAGTCCTGGCTGGGAGGGAAACAGTCAAATGCATAGTTGTTTTGGGAGCTGATATTTTTTTTCTTGTAAATCATCTCTCTGTTATGTATTAGTATATTTGTTATTTTTTAATGTATAATGTAAGCATTTGAGTGTGTTCCTCTTTGTTGGATTTTGTTCTTGTGTCCGGATGAGACTTATAGGTGATCTCAAACTAAGTACATTGGTGGTATGCGCTTGGAATCTACATTTGATCCCTATTTGTTCCCAGTTCCCCTATGTCTTACTTTCTCTTGGATGCTTCAATTGTAATTCTAGAACTTTTTACTATCCCATTTTCTTCCTTTTTACTGGCGCTGATATAACCTAAATGTGTTGCAAGCGCCGTAAAACCCTTAAAAACAAAAAACAACATAATATTTTTCGTTTATTATTCTTTTGTTGATTTTTTTTTTTTTGGTTTATCGTTTCAGTGTTTTAATTCCAACTTTTTAAAATTTTATTTTCAAATCCATCTTATGAACAAAACATTTTAAATTATTTACTATTATTATTTTTTTTAATGGAAAATGAGGTCTGATCAACGGCAATACAGTGAAGTCCGCATAAAGTCAACACTCTTAAGGGTGGATTTTGCTTATACAACACCTCTCGTTGGTCCCAAATTGACTGTTCTTTATCTAAGCGTGTCCCATTGGTAATGGATAAAGTCAATCAATCTTTCTGATCCTACGGTGTTGACTTTATCGGGATCCTACTGTATATCTGTATAGCACTGCATATCTTTCATTCATCTAATTTATAACTAGCTTTATCGTACAGTTCAATTGAGCTTTTTCCGCTTTGACCTCGTTAAGCGGGAACCCCATTGTGCTCTGTTCTGAATATTTTAATTTAAACGTGACCAAGAGTCTCCATTCGGTATTTTGTCCGGGGTAGAATTGTCGCTGAAAATAATTACCAAGCGCGTCGCACCAAAAGTGAAGACATCACATGACCAGCTGTCTTTATAATAATATGTCATCGTGACCGATGTCATGAGGTATGATATTATTTATAGTCAAGATTAGAAAAACTGAAGGGGGTTTGTTCAAAACCATTCCCAAGTTCTGTGTGACCGCTTCCTCGACGACAGTGATGATTCCAGTGATCTAGAAAGTCAAATTATTGATGAAACATTTGATATTTCCTCTCTGGCAATGCAGAAGTTGTAATTTTATTGCTGAGCTGCAGGAAGGAACGAAATATTCACGGTATTTCAATGTTAGCCCGATTTGAATCCAAGCTGGACTTGGGCACAATCCCTTCAATTGATTTAATCAAACTCCTCCATTAAAGTAGTAATTCTGTAGAGCCACAAGGTTCGTGTTACTTGAAGAGTTATCCTGGTTTCTTTAGCATTAAAAGGACAGTAGCAATTGCGTACTGCCCTTCGGATAGGACGCTAGCCTATCCCAAATCACTTTCCACCAGATTCAACAGACCTCGCGAGGTCCCAGGTTTAAGAGTTTTTTGGGTTTTTTTTGTTTTTGCCATGATAAGGGTCATTTAAATCGATGGATATTTGAACGACGAGTTTTATGGCCAATTTTTTAAAAATAATTCGTGTCTTGGTTTAAGTCAAACGGACTAAAAATCAACTTTAAAGAAAATGTGGATCCATCGAGTCAATCTAGTTTTTGGTTGACGTGAACGTGACAAAGAGAACTGCGTTAAAATCAAATTTACAACAACAAAAAAAAAAAGGATTGTAAGCAGTTAACTGCCGTGCTCGAACACGTTCACGTTTTGTCACATTCACGTCAACCAATAACTAGATTGACTCGATGGATCCACATTTTCTTTAAAGTTGATTTTTAGTCCGTTTGCCTTAAACCAATGCAATATATACTATACATAGATTGCGACTGAAGTGACTCCCTTGTTGTGTGTTATTCATGTGCGACATTACAATGGTTGAAAAACCCCATGAATGCTGTTTTCAGTTTTTTGATAATATGGATATGGACAAAGACAGATTGGTATTCCCAATAATAAATTATGATAAAAAATGCTTTGACAGAGTTATTGTGTTGCCATAATTTAAAGTTATAATATTAGACCGATTGTATTTAAAGATCGTGCGTTTGTGTGTGTGTGTGTGTGTGTGTGTGTGTGTGTAAAATATTAACGGGGTTTACGTGGACCACTGACAATGTGCTGCATAGAAACAAGGCTTGGACATGATTTGATTTTAAAGCAAAAAAATATATATATATAAGAAAAAATAAATAAATAAATAAAGTTAACAAATGAGTTTTGAAAAAAGGATAGCTAACTTGTCCATAATACTTGCAAGGAATTTGATTGAACTTTATGAGAATTGTCTGATTTTGTCGCTGGTGATTTTTTTTTAAGAATTAAAAAAAAAAATATATAAATATAACAAAAATAAAATTTTAAAAACTATCAACATAAATTATGTGATGCCAAGCGCAGTTTATCTGTTTAGCAAAGTATTGAATGACATCCAATAGCTTGTACTGAAATAATGAATATGTACTGGAGGACAAGAAAATCCAATTGGTTATAAGGTGGAATTGTGATGAATGAGTCAGGTTGTACTTTGATTGAAGTAGATGGTTTAAAAGAAGGTTGCGATTTTTTGCCCCTACCTTTTGAAATCCGATTTCACGTGTCTTGTAGCCTATGTACTACCATGTTTATCGTGATTTTAAAAAAAAATTATATTTGGACTTATTGCAATGTTGAGTAGAAATTCCTTCGGGGTTAGGTGTTGTATGGCCATTTATACAGGGCCAGAGAGAGAGAGAGAGAGAGAGAGAGAGAGAGAGAGAGAGAGAGAGAGAGAGAGAGAGAGAGAGGGGGGGGGGGGGGGGTGGGGGGGGGGAGTAAAATGCTACCGAGATCTACCTACTATTTTTTAAACCACTCGATTTCCCTTTGTCTTACGTTTTCTTAGAATTCTGCGACCAATGATTTATTTTTAAAATTACCCAGTGGTTTATGTAGTATCTGGCAACTTTCCTAAGTAAGCGCTGTGAAACTTTTAAAACTGAAATGCTCCCATAATATTTCTATCCGAGATGAGAGATAGAGTAGTCGCTTGATGGATTGGCAATGGGTGTGATTTAGGCTATTATACGCAAATATCAACAATGTTGTTTTCTATAATATGTATATGATTATGATTATTATTACTGTACAATCTCAACGAGAGAACCACCGCCTTCAATATTAATCTGTCTCCCTTGCATTTTGTGTATGTATAATTCCAATCTGTTATATATTTTCATGATTATTATTATTATTTTGACATGGTCACCTGTTGATTGTATAACTTTTACTATTATAAGAATTTGTGTGATGTGGATGGGATCTTATGATGAGATAAATTATATTTGAAGAAAATTTATCGTGATGTCATTTTTTCTCTCAGTCTTTCATGTTTATTATAGTATTTTTCATAGTCCTTGGTTGGAGCACCCTGATCTCGCATTGTTTCTTCAATCCCCTGTATACAACCGGGTGAAGATAACAAGTTAAAACTGGGTGGGGTTCCTGGCCTCCCATAGTGGGCAGGGAGGCACTTACTGTGTCTTCTATCCCCTTATATATGTCTTCCAACTCACTCTCTGTCTTTGTCTTGGAATGAGATCACTAGGTTTTGTCCTGGCCCTGGCCGGATACTCTACCTGAGAGGGAAACAGTCAAATGTATAGATAGTTTTGGGAGATTATATTTTTTTCCTTGTAGATAATCTCTCTGTTATGCATTGTATTATGTTTTCTTTATATTATATACGATTTGTAAACCATTTGAGTGTATTCCTCTTAGTGGGGACCTGTGCTTGTGTCTGGATAAGACTTTTAGTGATCTCAAACTAAGTACTTTGATAGTGTGCTCTTGGAATCTACACCTGTTTCTTATTTGAACCGATTCCCCTTTGTCTTACCTTTTATTGGGTGCTTTAATTGTAATTCTAGAACTTTTTACTATCCCATTTTCTTCCTTTTTACGGGCGCTGATATGACCTTAATGTGTTGCAAGTGCCGTAAAACCCTTAAAAAAACAAGAACAAAACAAAACAAGTTAAAATGGAGAGCCTTATATTTAAGCAATACTATTTGTATTGTTTGCATTGCTAATCGCTTCAATTCGAAACTTTTCGATTTTTATCCCCCCAAAAAAAGAGCTTTTATATAGCGCAATATCCACTAAACGTGCTCAAAGCGCTTTACAAAGAGTCTCTGACCAACAGCAACACGAAACATTTAGAACGAGACATGACGCCTGTTAGGCAATATTACATTTTTTTCCGGACAGAGACAACACTGTTAACGGCCAGGTACTCATTTTAATCTTGGGTACGGTGAGAGAATGTGAGTAAAGCGTCTTTTTCGAGGGCTCAACTGTGCTCCGAGCGAGGCTCGAACCCAGAACCTTCCGATCCGAAAGCGAGTGTCATACCACTAGACCACATAACCGTTGTTGTTTGGTTTCTCGGCAGAGAGGCAAACAGTCAGACGTTCATTTTGTGCGGCTAGGTGGTCTTGTGATATGACACTCGCTTTCGGATCGGAAGGTCCTGGGTACGAGCCTCGCTCGGCGCATATTTGAGTCTTTGGAAAAGGCCTTTACTCACATTCTCTCACCGTACTCAGGTGTAAAATGAGTACCTGGCCGTTAACAGCGTTTTTTTATCCGATAAAAAAAAATGCAATATCGCCTAACAGGCGTCATGTCTTGTTCTACGTGTTAAGAGTTGCTGTTGGTCAGTTTAGTGAGAAGTACTCATAAAGATAGATGGCAAAAAAAACAATAACAAAGACCTGACTGACGGCAACTTTGTTCTATCTATAAACAAATATTGGCTGACATCCCATCTTGCCAGATATGTTTGGGTGTATCGAGTTTGTCATACCATTCCATCTGGTAGATAAGAGACACAAACATCTTCTGCTATGTAAACAAAATCTTGCGTCTTTGTGGTATGACACTCGCTTTCAGAACGGTAAGGTCCGGGTTCGAGTCCCGCTCTGCCGTTGATTGTTAGAAACACAGTATATAACAATAAAAAATTCCCTTTATTCATCCCCAAGGGGAAATTTGTCTTTAGGGTCTATTCCAAGGGAAGACTGGAATAACCCAGGCGTCAGCCGCAGTGCAGCGCTTCAAAGTGAGATAGGGCGAGGCAACTTGTTCAAGGCCACACGACGATGCTGGGAGTCGAACTCGGTATCTTTTGGGTACGAATGAAATACCGTAGCGCTAAGCTACGCTGCAATGATAAATAAATAGCACATACTGTGTTCTTTTGAAAGTCGGCAACGATTTGTCAGCGCAAAGTTGAGTCCTTGGAAAATGCTCTTCTTTACTCAAATCTGAATAACAAATGTGACGAGTTTCCTGAAGTGTGTATGGAAAGGGTTAAATGAATTTGATTGAAGTTAACATTCCACTTGATTATTGTTATAATCTATTTCATCGATCTTCAATCAATCAGCAACATTGGCAAAGAAGACCGCTTAACTCACTCAATCCTAGAGACTTTTTCTACTTTTCAAAATTGGAAGAAAAAAAAAGTGTATTAAAAATGACCATGTTCATAGATATTTTTATTCAACTGTCATTAACATACAAAAAACTAAAAACATTAGCTTTGATACTACGCCTATAATTTGTCTCAGAAAAATGTAATAAATAGGCATGGGGTAAAAGTAACCCGGGTAAACTACAGATATAGTCGGTGTTAGGGTTGAGTGAGTTAACTCTCTCCTCACCAGCCATTCTCAGAATTTTCCCCAAATCAAATAGAAAATCTACAAATACATTCTATACGTGGTATTGTTCAGCAAAAGGTGCTCTATCTACATCACAGTGTCAAGTTTTTTATAACCATAATTAACAAATTTTCTTAAAATTGTGTGATGTACAAATGAAATCAGAATGATAAAACTGTTGTTTGCATCGTAACGAATGTGATGATTTTCCTTGTGTTGGTTAGGAGAGGGTTAATATCATGGACCTTGAACGAAATGGGAGAACTCATATGCACTATATAGAGTCTTGTTTTCATGTTTAAAAAGAAACAAAAAACTTTAGCTTTTATATAGAAGGGCACTAGTCACTAAATGTGGTCAAAGCGCTTTACGAAGGGTCTCTGGCTAATAGCAACACGTAACATATAGAACGAGACATTACATGACGCCATTTAGGTGATATTATAATTTTTTCCGACAGAGACAACGCTGTTGACGGCCAAGTACTCGGTTTACACCTGAGTACGGTGAGAAAATGTGAGTAAAGAGTCTTTTCCAAGGACTCAGCTAGGCGCCGAGCAAGCGAGGCTCGAGCCGAGGTCCTTCCGATCTGAAAGCGAGAGTCATACCACAAGACCACATAGCCGCACAAATAGTTCAATCCTAGGTGCACATATGATGGGGTCTGATAGCCGAACGCAATTGGATTCAGTAGTCTGATGTCACGCCGCCTGGCAACGGCGGCCCTCTTGGTTCTAAACAAAGAAAATCGGTACTTTTTATTCTTCATGCTGGCTAGAACTTTTCATATGTCTTGTGATCAGACTGTATAAAAGTCAAAACATGATCATATTTATAATGTTTTTCTCCTCTGGATACACGTTTATGCTCGTCGGAGAAATATTTCATAAGGGCGTCCGCCATTGTTCCGAAAGTTTAGAGCCAGTTACTAAATTACCATGCGTCATTACGAGGGAAGTGACGACATGACTGTTGAAGCGTATTATGGGATTGATTTAACATTATTGTTATAGATAGAATGAAGTTGACGTCACTCGGGTCTTTGCTATTGTGTTTTGCCATCCACGTTTATGAGTCATTCTCACTGAACTGTATTAACCAGACTATAAACGTTTAAGGTTACACATAGTTTTGTGTGTTGGTCCGTTATACTTCCGGATGGCAATGTTATGAGTTTCTTAGGCTGACGAGCCATAGGACTACACGCTACACGTTTCATACCCCTGGGCTACATATCTTCACACTTACGTGCTACATGCTTCATATTTTGCCATAGACAGAGAGATTTTGTATTATTTTCTCCGAAGATGAATTCTTCCGACAAAAAAATGTTCTGATTTTGCTTTTGTTACGATGGAGAAGAAAACGAAAGAGACAGCGCATATGGTGCCGAGAACATTTCCTTCTCAGAGGATCACGAGGAAATTTCCAACGTACATTCCGTCATCTCTTGAGAATCCTGATGAAAAAACTTTTCCCAGATCCCAGGGAATGGGCCTTGCCCTTACCATTTCAATCAATTTTTCATTGTAGTCGTCCATGTTCGCCGGATCTAGAACTACACGTGTAGCAAAAAAGTGAGTATGTCCATTTCTTTCTACACGCGTGTAGCATGTAGTGAGTCCCGTGTAGCGTCTAGTGACTAGTGGGTTGTATGGCATAAAGCCCCCCATAGACGCTGACATCCGCTGAACGCGGATCGGATGACCTCGTCGCTGTGACCCGATCCCTGCGTTTATCGCAGATGATTTTTGCCCACATACGGGGAGATATTTTTTTGAGGCGATCGGCGATCGGGGGCGTGGCAGTATAATAAAGTGGACAATTTTTTTCGGATTTTCGCTGTTTTCACGTCGGATTCGTGATCAGCGTCAAATTTACAATAGGTTTGATACTAAGAACTGTGTGTTTACTCCAAAAATTGGTGAAATTAGAAATAAATATTAATTAATAGTGAGGCTATGTGGCCGACAGAACCGATCCCAGTTACTGTCTGTTATTCTATCTTTCGTCTTGCGCACAATAGTGATTACTTCTCACTAAATTTTATCAATTAGACTGTTGAAGGAACGAAATTGACATCATTCCACTCTTTGTTATTGTATTAAGGCAATCATTTTGGTAATTAGTTCTCACTAAATTATATCAATCAGACTTTTAACGTTCAAGGTTACTCGTAGTTTTGTGTGACGGTACGTTATTTCCGACTGGTGGATGTTGTGAGCATTTTACCTAAACTCATAGCAGCAATAACCGTCCAAGATATTCGCATCATATGTAGCAATAGCTATAAGAGAGAGAGAGAGAGAGAGAGAGAGAGAGAGAGAGAGAGAGAGAGAGAGAGAGAGAAAGAGAAAAATTTACTTGCGCTATATATACCGCTATATTCAATAAAGGTGCTCAAATCACTATATAAGGGTCTGGCCAACATAAAAACATGTTAGACGAGACATGACTGCTAAGCGATATTGCAATTGTTTCCCGACAGAGACGACGCTGTAAACAGCGAAGTACTCATTTTAACAGTGAACAAGGTGAGAGAATGCGAGTAAAGAGCCTTTTCCAAGGACTCAATTATGCGCCACTCAGAGCGGGACTCGAATCCAGTACCGTCCGATCCAAATGCGAGTGTCATTTCACAAGACCACATGCATAGACGCACAAAAAAGTGATGAGAGAATAGATTCATATAAATTGAAGGAGGAGAGAGAGCGGATGGAGTGAGTTAAGTTCTTGGATATTTATAGAAGGAACCAAATTGACGTCACTCATCTCATTTTTATTGTTTTGAGACACCCATTTTTATGATTAGTTCTCATTAAAATATATCAGACTATAAAGTTCAAGGTTCCATGTAGATTTTTGGGCTGGAGTGATATTTCTGGCTGGCGGACTTTGTGAGCATTTTAATTTAACACAGAGCATCAATAGAGGAATGAATTTGACGTTAGTCAACCCGTTGTTATTGCTTTTAGACAGCCATTTTTATAATTAACTTATCACTAAGTTATATCAATCAGACTATGAACATTCGAGTTTGCAATTTTGTGTGTTAATATGTTATACCCCGATGGAGATGTCGTGAGTATTTTTCCAATACGCATAACATCAATACATTTGCAATCCGATTTAAGTTTAAAAGCGATGTGGACCACGGACATTTTTCCATTTTGTGGACAATAAAGATTTATTATTATTATTATTATTATTATTATTATTATTATTATTATTATTATTATTATTATTATTATTATTATTATTATTATTATTATTATTATTTGTAAAACAAATCGACAGTGCTCCCGTGGCGTGGCAGGTTAAACGGGTACTCCTCGGGACTACTTGCATTCGCAGCCCCCCCCCCCCCCCACCACCACCACCACCACCACACACACGCACACAGCTCTTTTTTTCTTTTTCTTTTTTTTTTTTTTTTTTTTTTTTGGGGGGGGGGGGGGGGGTCGTTGTTTGTAGATTATAATTCAAGGTTACAATGCCCACCCCTGTCATCCCGTAGTCAAGGCTTTTTGGCATCTGCCAATCCCAAATGTATGTGTCAAGGTCGACCGTCATGTCGCGTCAACGGGTGAGGAAAAAAAAAAAAAAAAAAAGAACTGGCATATTATTATATCATCACATTGAAAATTATGAAAACTATTTTTTATTTTGTATGAAATCCTTTATAAATTTTAAGATGATCAAGAACGAAACTTTTGCCATCTACCTCTTCCTGGCGCAACATTTATATTTTTTTTTTTTTTAAATAATAACACAGCATTTATTTGGCGCAATATCCACGTGCTCAAAGCGCTTTACAAGGGGTCCCAACGCAACAGCAATATTAAACTTGAAAGACGAGACATGACGCCTGTCAGGCGATGTGACATTTTTCCCCAACAAAGACAACGAACGGCCATGTACTCGTTTTACACCTGAGTACGGTGAGAGAATGGGAGTAAAGAGCCTTTTCCAAGGACTCAACTCTGCGCCACTCAGAGCGGGTCTCCAAACCCGAATCTTCCGATCCGAAAGCGAGAGTCATACCACTTGGTGCATCATAAACAGGGAGGGGCACTGATCTGTCGGCCCCATAGCCTCAATATTAATTAAAATTTATTTCTAATTTCATCAATTTTTGGAGTAAAAACATAGTTCTTGGTATCAAACCTATTGTAAATTCGACGCTGATCACGAATCTGACGTCAAAACAGCGAAAATCCGAAAAAAAATTGGCCAATTTTTTATACTGCCACGCCCCCGATCGCCGATCGCCTCGAAAAATATATATATAAGCAAAGCGGGCTTTGCGAGCGATGGACCGTACCTAGGTTTATCGGCCAGGTATTTGGCCACACACATTGCGTTTTCACCCCGGTTTGCCTGATCGGGGTCTGAACTAGGATCAAATCCGCGCCTGTATGGAGCCTTTAAGAGAGACAACGAGGTTTCACTTTTCTATACACGTTTAAAACGTGTAGCATGCAGCGTGTAACATGTAACGTGTAGTTCTATGGCCCGCCAGCCTTAGTCTAGCGCACACTATATATAGATAGTATGCGCTTGGCTAAGAAGCTCACAACATTGCCATCCGGAAGTATAACGGACTAACACACAAAACTGTGTGTATCCATGAACGTATATAGTCGGGTTAATACAGGTCAGTGAGCATTACTCATAAACATGGATGCAAAAAAAAAATAACAAAGACCGGAGTGACGTCATCTTCGAACTATTCTAACTATAGATAGTTCAAAGATGACGTCACTCATGTCTTTGTTATTGTTTTTGCCATCCGCGTTTATGAGTAATGCTCACTGAATTGTATTAACTCGACTATAAACGTTCATGGATACACACAGTTTTGTGTGTTGGTCCGTTACTTCCGGATGACAATGTTATGAGCTTCTTAGCCAAGCGCATATTATCTATAGACAATGTTTTGTGTTTGTTTTAGGGTATTTCCATTACAACAACGAGACCATAACAACTTGGAAAATCAGACTCTGCAAATAAGTGCACGCCGGTTCAATCCCATCCCTCAGTCTGTAAACCTACGTGTAAATCTGTATTGATCCGCTTGTCATAAGGTGTTAAAAGGTCTACAGACAACACAGCGAGGGGATAGGAAAATAACTGTAGAATGGAAATAATAAGCGCTATTTATTTTAGAGGATTATTTTCGTGCTCAAGGCAACCCTCTCTCTCTCTCTCCGTCTCTTACTGTTTATACAGTTTAACGCCCCCCCCCCCCTCACTCTCTCTCTCTCTCTCTCTCTCTCTCTCTCTCTCTCTCTCTCTCCCTCTCTTTCTTTATCTCTCTTACTGTTTATACAGGTCAACCCCCCCCCTCTCTCTCTCTCTCTCTCTCTCTCTCTTTCTCTCTCTTACTGTTTATACAGGTCAACCCTCTCTCTCTCCCTCTCTCTCTCTCTCTCTCTCTCTCTCCCTCCCTCTCTCTCTTTCTCTCTCTTACTGTTTATACAGGTCAATCCTCTCTCTCTCTCTCTCTCTCTCTCTCTCTCTCTCTTTCTCTTTCTCTTTCTCTCTCTCTCTCTCTCTCTCTCTCTCTCTCACACACACACATTTACTGTTTATAAATCTACCTTTAAATATGTATTGATCCGCTTGTCATAAGCTGTTAAAAGGTTTTCTGATGCCATGCTGATATGATGGAGAACAGCGGTTGATGGGAGGTGCGAGATTGGGGAGAGGTGTAAAGTATTTTGCCCATCTTGAGAAACAATGAGTTGATGACAGCTTAAATAGCATTAAGTGCATATTTTGTGAAATTGCTTTTAACTCTTTACAAGCGGGTCGGACTGAGTCTTCATTAATCAGATATAATGTTTTAAAACAAATTCAACCTCGCCGTTTAAGGGTTAACAATTATTTCTGTTAGTGAGCCATTATATGTCGTTCTCCATGAGCCCAAATCGCTTTACACGGTGTCCTAAGTCGATAGCAACACTCATGTCTCGTTCTTTATGTTTCGTGTAGCTGTGGCCAAGGACTCTTTGTAAAGCGCTTTGAGCACGTTTAGTGGACATTGCGCTATGTAAAAGCTCAACTTAAAAAAAATATATATATCAATCAATACTTTGGTATGAATGCCATGTAGCGAAATGTGATAATTAATTGATATAGCGCGCAGAATCGACAAAGTGCTTTTAGGCCCTACACATACAAAGACAATAGGTAACACAAAACGCAATTACTATTATCTATTTCACAAAGGCCAGCCTGAATACGAATGTTTTCAAAATGTCCTAAAATTACTGAGCCCGGGGGCGCCCTATGCCAACAATATTATTGATTGGGCATTGATAATTGATGATTAAACAAGCTGGAGGCAGTTTAGGAGATGATGGTGATGATGATGATGATGATGATGATGATGATGATGATGATGATGATGATGATGATGAAGTTGATGATCATGATGATGGTTGTGGTGGTGGTTGTGTTGGTGGTCCTAGTAGTTGTATTAGTAGTCGTCGTAGTAGTAGTAGTAGTAGTAGTAGTAGTAGTAGTAGTAGTAGTAGTAGTAGTAGTAGTAGTAGTAGTAGTAGTAGTAGTAGTAGTAGTAGTAGTAGCAGTAGTAGTAGTAGTAGTAGTAGTAGTAGTAGTAGTAGTAGTAGTAGTAGTAGTAACGGCGGCAGTGTTGGTAGTAATGATGATGATGATGATGATGATGATGATGATGGCAACGACATCAATGACAAAACAAGTAATAATATGATCAATTAAAGTAATTAAATTGGCACTGTTTTCTGGTAAAGTAAACATATTATATTCATAAGACCATGGAATCCAATTTCAAACAATTTCAGACGTTTTAAAAATTAAAAATTAAAGCATAGATACAAAATGAAGACATGAACCCGAATTTTCTTATAGAAATACACAGTGGAGCTCATTGTTGTGGTGAAATTTGATATTGATATTGCAGATTAAATGGATTCCTCACAAGGCTTTCAATTATTGTGGACAAGTTCCCCCTTAATGAGTTCTGCATAATCGATGAAACACACAGATCATTAATTTCTTCAATTTTCTGAGGACGATTTATTTAGGGGTGGGATCCCGATGACTCAGTTGGTAGAATACTTACTGTCATGGTCTCAAGTGAGTAAAGAGCTACTCGACTATGCATAAAGATATATGTAGAATGAGGCCCCAGAATTTACTAGTTACTATAAATGAAAAACAATTAACGATTTGTTTACAATGAAATAAAAATAATGATGAAATTTAATTAAAAGAGATAAACAGTGATCGTGGCAGTTACAAATAGAGATATGAATATTTTACGTAACTTATGATAATATCTCAGGTTCGTAAGTTTACGTTTCCAGGCAGTTGATGGGCTTGGATGATCTATTCCTCTGATAACAGGATTGGACTCGTAAAATTCCACTTCCAGGCAATTGGTAAGAGGTTATAGTGTAGTACAGCGGGCTTGGGTTTGATCCTTGAAGATTATACAATCAAAGTTAAAAGCTCCGGCGTCTTAATGGTGTAGATATAATATCTACAAAGTCCCAAAAGATAAAAATCTTACAATATATATATAGGAATAGAGTGACTGGCCGTCCGGCATAGATTGTGGAGAGAAAGTGAGTGTAGAGTGTTAGACCTATCAGCTTTTATAATAAGTGGCTACGTGACAGAATGTAGAACGAAAAGTATTCACTAATTAGAAATTAATTCGAGGGAAGGCTATAAAAGGAAAGACGATCTAATATTAGAAGGTAAAGTTTATCTAAGCCTACTGAAATATAACTGGAGTGAGATGAATTCAGTTCTTAATAAAACAAAATTTAATAAGATAATTGTGAACAACCTTTACTGTGACACCCCCCACCCACGTTTAAAATATACTCTTTAACCATTATGGGAAAGATAGATTTTACAAACGGAAGTAAATTTACTATCATGATACTCTAGCATTAATCCATTGTTATGATTTGTGCTACAATTAAATTATTTATTAACTAGACATGGAAATGTTTATATTAACGTAGGTATATGAATGGGTGACAATAACAATGAAAGATTGTGATTACAAATCATTGTGATAAACAATATGATGGCAATGTGATTACAAATCATTGTGATAAACAATAGTGATGGCAATGAAGCATGATTTAAGTCGATGATATGAAGGTAATTTACTGAATGAAATGAATGAAAATGTAAATGGAATATTGACATTTCAATTATTAATCATAAATGAGTGAAAATTCATAACAATAATAGATAAAGAGAAGATTTCCCAAATCATGAATGGGTATGGTATATATATCCAAACAATACTCAATGTTACATTAAGTTGGGTCATCATGTTTACAAATAAAATTATCGAAATTGTGCGTTCTGATTTGGCATAATTTTCGAGGTAACTAACAGTATGCATGAGAGGTTAACTTATACCCTTCTCACGTGTTTATACTAATCGAGAAAGTAGGTCGGCGTGAATATTTTCACAGCCTGGTATGTGAGAGATACTGAAAGTGTAATTTTGCAAAAATAGACTCCACCTTAGTACTCTACTATTATTCATTTTGTTATTTCTTATGTACGTGAGTGGTTTATGGTCCGTTTCGACCACAAACTCTTTTAGCAGTAGATATCTGCTGAATGTCTTTAAAGCAAAGACGATGGCCAGTCCTTCACGCTCTATTACAGAGTATCGTGATTCTCTGTCCAATAATTTTCTGCTTGCATATAAGCAAGGCATTAGAGTTCCCTCATGTTCCTGTAATAGTACACCTGCGATGCCCTTATCAGACGCGTCAGTTCTTACAACAAATTCTTTTGATATGTCGGGTAATTTAAGAATTGGTTCTGAACAGAGTAATGCCTTTAATTGGTTAAAGCTATTCTGACACGCTTCTGTCCAAACAATTTTGTTCGGTGACCCATTCTTTGTCAGATTTGTTAGCGGTGTCGCGATGTGCGCGAAGTTGTAAATGTATTTCCTGTAAAAATTTAGGAGCCCAAGTACTTTGCGTACTTCTTTTTTTGTCTTAGGTGGTTGCAATTGTGCGATTTTTGTTTGTTTTTCTGTCTCGGGTGTCTGTGTCCCATGACCAACGGTATGATCAATCCTGTATTTGAAGCTTCGATATTAGTAAACATAGGTTGCGACACTGTGTCTCTATCAAAATATTTTTTTAGCATATTTGCATGGAATGTCTTTATTGTGTTGTTAATTTTAATCTCGTAATTAACATTAGATTTTACTGCTGTTATTTTGAATGGTCCTTTCCATGTAGCTAAAAGTTTACTCGAGTCATCGGGTAAGAGTATTAGTACTTTGTCACCAATCTCAAATTTTCTTGACTTGCTTTTTCGATCGGAGTATTCCTTGTATTTCTCTGCTTTTTTAGTGACGGATTCCTGTGCTAGCTTACACGTGTCCTCTATTCTGTCTTTCAGGTTTCTTACATATTCGTAAGCAAACATAATTTCGTTATTGTCCTCCTCATTCCCTTTACAAATGTCGGCTACTATATTGATCGGGCCGCGAGGTGATCGTCCATACATCAACTCAAATGGGGAGTAGCCTGTAGATTCTTGGGGTATTTCTCTATATGCAAATAGGATTGCTGGTAAGTATCTGTCCCAATCATCTGGTTTTTCTGCTGACACTTTTCTTAACATATTCTTTAGAGTGCCATTAAATCTTTCACAAAGACCATTTGCTTGGGGGTGGTAGGGAGTTGTGAATGAGTGTTGGATTCCCATGAGTTTCATGGTTTCATGCATCATATGTGATGTAAATTGGGGTCCATTGTCCGACAGTATCTCATTTGGTATGCCTATTCTAGTAAAAATTGTCATCAATGCTTCAGCTATGTGATCCGATGTAGTTGATTTCAATGCTATCGCTTCTGGCCACCTGGTTGCGTAATCGACTAGTGTTAGTATGTGTGTATGGTTTCTATCTGATTTTGTTAAAGGGCCTATAATGTCAATTGCAACTTTTTGAAAAACTTTTTCAATAACTGGGGTTGTCTCTAATGGCAATCTCGGTATTCTGCCTTTTGCGACTCTTCTTTGGCATGTGTCACAAGATTTCACATATTCTCGGACGTCTTTAGTAATTCCAGGCCATGTGAAATTCTCGGATATTCTCTTCAATGTGGAAGAGCTCCCAAGATGTCCAGAAGTTATTGAATCGTGCGCTATTCCAAGGATTTTGTTTCTGTAACTACTCGGCGTGACCAGTTGTTTAGCTATTTTGTTTCTTTTCCTATGTAACCTGAACAGAATATCTTTTTCAATGATGTATTCAACTTTTGATTTCGTCCCTTTGTTTGCGATATTGAAATATGAAGTTAAAGTCGGGTCCTTTTTCTGTTCTTCAATGAACGTGTTCCTGTCAAATTGTTGTGGTTCAAGAGAAATAGTCATTGGCTTCTCTGTTGTCTTAGTCATCTTTCTTGTTTCTGCTAGACAAGCTGTTTCTTGGGTTAATGACCATTCTTTTACATCTGTTGGGTTGTCTTTAAGACCTTTTATATTGCCAACAATAACATCAGCGACGGGGTTGGGAAGTATACAGCATTCCACTATTCCTGTATAGTATGGGGTTTCTATGTACACGTTAGCTGTTTCAAAGGTTTCGACTGTGCCACTGAATGTGATGCATTGTACCGTTTTTCCAGTTTTGTCTTCGTCATTGATCAAAGATGCTTTTATTCCTACTGTACTGCATCCTGTGTCTCTCAATATTTTGCAATCAGTTCCATTAGCTTTGCCTTCACAAAAAAATAGCGATCCTGATTTGTGAGTTTGTGTTAAAAGTGACATACCTTTCACGCAATACACATTTATAGTTTCTCCTGACATTACTCGTGTCTGATTGTTTACACTTGTTTGGAGTGATGCATTTGCAGTTTCTTTCGGATATCCCACGATTTTGTAACATTTGTCTGCTGTGTGGCCTTTCATTCCACAATATTGACATTTAATTATAGGTTTGTTGGTTTTCTTATACTCAGTATTATTGTCAGTGCTATTTCTTGTTTTGTTTTGATAGGGTCGGCTATGGTCTCTATTGAACTGTTTGTTCCATGGTTTGTTACTATGATCATCTTGTTTCACTTGCGTGTTCCGAGTGATTGATCGGCTCGTTCTATTTGAGTATTGAACTTTAGGTGTACATGGACTCTGAGCAGCGGCAGCGTAGTATGGTTCCTTCAATGTTCTGCTAAGGGGTGTCAATGGATGTGCGCTGTTAAAGTTTTCTGCGTAGATTTTTAATTTGTCCAAGTTTTCTGGCTTTCTCTCTTTAAAGAATGCGACTAAATCTGGGTTGCAAGCTTGATAGATTCGATTCTTCAGCGTGAGATAGTAAAGGCCTGCAAAGTCGTCTTGTTTTACGTTTGCCAACTCAAGCCACCGATTTAGAAATTGAGTAATTCGGTTCACGAATGTATTAAAGTCTTCTCCACTTTCCGGTTTTGCAGTGTGAAACCTTTCCTGGTAACCATCTTCCGTTAATCTAAATCTTTTTAGTAGAGCGTCTTTAATTTTTCCATAGTCATCTGCATCTTCAGTTGTTAAGGTATAGAAAACTTTTAGCGGTTCTCCAGATAAGCAGTTAATCAAGGCTGTGGCCCATTTGCTTTCTGGCCAACGATAACCTTTAGCCTGAACTTCGAATCGGTGTAAGAAGGATTCTAAACAGTCTGAGCGTTCATCGTATGTTGGCATGCGTGGAAGTTTCACGAAAAATTCATCACTATTATTATGTTTTCTTTCATGACCGGTTTTTGTTTTTTCAATTTCCAGCATCATTTGGGTCCTTTTGGTTTCTTCTTCTGCTAATGCTATTTGTCTTTTTAGTTCCCTTTCTTGGACTCTTTCTTCTCGTTCTTCTCTACGTATTCTTTCTTCGTGTTCTTTTTCTTCTCTACGAATTCTTTCTTCATTTTCTTCTCTACAAATTCTTTCTTCATGTTCTTTTTCTTCTTTTACTTTCTCTTCGCACCATGAAAATATTCTTTCCTGGGGTATTTCTAAGTCCTTTGCGAGACTTAAGTATCTTTTATATGCTTCCATGTTGCAATAAATTAGTTACGATATTTTATATATATTATATTGACAGGATACTGTTACTGACTGTTTTATTTATTTACACTTACTGGAATGAACTGTTCTATTTTTAGAAATCTCTCTCTCTCTTATTTCAACTTATTATGTATGTTGAATTTGATGCCTTTTATCGTTATATCTTATAAAGCAATGTGTCAATACAATGCGGAGTTATTATGACTTGTGTCAATAACAATGTGTCAATCGCGTGTACTCTAAACTATGTTACTACGAAAAATGTATCACCAATGTGTGTGACTCGTCGTTAGTTTGTGTACAATTATTCGCAATGACGCTAATATACTAGAGTGTGATAACAATAATAGGATGCCAAAATAATCCCAAGTTATCTATCACTAAATATAACACGACGGCTAGTAGACTCCTTTTATTATTATTTAGTTTTTAAAGACTCACTTTTCAGAACATAATATATAAGTGGTTTTCGGTAACAGTAATATGCCAAAAATGCATTTAAAACAAATCACTATGCAAAACAAATCACGATGTCTATAGTTACTATGTGATGCCCAACTCATGTAAAAGAGAATAATGAAGGATATATTTACCAACTCAGTTCGTGGCTGGGACCTCTCTCTTGTTCAATGGTTGTTCAACAATTGTAATTAGGCATTGAAGAGTGTTTAACAGTGATGTCTGAAATACAAAACAATAAAATATCGTAAGATTTACAATAGTTACAAAATGTGTTCACAACACTGAGTGATTGGATGATAGGTGAATGAATCGTTATGGAATGTAAACATATTGAAAACAATTCATGAATGAGGCAAACAACAAAATGAAATGAGTGATGTAATAACAAAGTGGACAAGGAATGAATGAATGAATGAAAAACTGAGTGAATAGATGAATGAATGAATGGATAATGTATGAATAAAAGAATGAAGGGAGGAATAAATGTATGAATGATTGGATAAATGAGTGAATAAACGAATGAATGGATGAATGAATGAATGAATAAACAAATGAATGAACAATGAATGAATGAATAATTTATAAATGAATAAATGAATGAAGGAATGAATCAATAAAATGCTATTCAATTTGAATGAAAGAATGAATGGATAAATTGCTATTCCATTTAAATGAAGAAATGAAAAAGAAAAAAAAAATTAATCCTGTAAATAGGGAGTTCAATTAAAATATGATCAAGTGGGGCAATTAAGAGTTTTACAATTTAAACTTTAAAGTTAGATGAAATAGATATAAGTAACTAAATAAATTCAATTCTTTATATGTGTCCCCTCCAAAATGTCATGGTCTCAAGTGAGTAAAGAGCTACTCGACTATGCATAAAGATATATGTAGAATGAGGCCCCAGAATTTACTAGTTACTATAAATGAAAAACAATTAACGATTTGTTTACAATGAAATAAAAATAATGATGAAATTTAATTAAAAGAGATAAACAGTGATCGTGGCAGTTACAAATAGAGATATGAATATTTTACGTAACTTATGATAATATCTCAGGTTCGTAAGTTTACGTTTCCAGGCAGTTGATGGGCTTGGATGATCTATTCCTCTGATAACAGGATTGGACTCGTAAAATTCCACTTCCAGGCAATTGGTAAGAGGTTATAGTGTAGTACAGCGGGCTTGGGTTTGATCCTTGAAGATTATACAATCAAAGTTAAAAGCTCCGGCGTCTTAATGGTGTAGATATAATATCTACAAAGTCCCAAAAGATAAAAATCTTACAATATATATATAGGAATAGAGTGACTGGCCGTCCGGCATAGATTGTGGAGAGAAAGTGAGTGTAGAGTGTTAGTTAGACCTATCAGCTTTTATAATAAGTGGCTACGTGACAGAATGTAGAACGAAAAGTATTCACTAATTAGAAATTAATTCGAGGGAAGGCTATAAAAGGAAAGACGATCTAATATTAGAAGGTAAAGTTTATCTAAGCCTACTGAAATATAACTGGAGTGAGATGAATTCAGTTCTTAATAAAATAAAATTTAATAAGATAATTGTGAACAACCTTTACTGTGACACTTACTTCACACTGAAAAGGGACCGAGCTCGATCCCGGGTGCAGTCGAGATTTTTTCTGACCCCCACCCCACCACCTCTGTCCACCCACCATTGTTGGGTAGCTAGGCTCTGTTAGATCTGGCGGAAAATACTTTGCGAAAGACTAGCGTCCTATCCAAAGGGTAGCAAGCGATTGCTATTGTCCGTTTCACGCTATATAAATCGGGATAAACTCCGGCTCCATTGGCTGAATGGCTCTGATGAACTATTTATTTAGGGGTTGGAATGTTTTTTTAAAAATAAAGTCTTTATAGATAGAATGAAGTTGACGTCACTCGGGTCTTTTTTATTGGTTTTTTTTTGGGGTTTTTTTTTTTTTTTTTTTTTTTCTTTTGCTATCCGCGTTTATGAGTAATTTTCACTAAACTGTACTAACCGAACTATAAATATTTAAGGTTAGACATAGTTTTGTATGTTAGTCCATTATACTTCTGGGTGGCAATGCTGTGAGCTTCATAGCCAAGCGCATCTATCTATAGGGGTAAAGAATGGATAGTCGAAACATATGAAGAGATTTATCAAGATATCTTCCTTAAATGTTTGATTGAATACGACCGCGCTTTATCGTGCTTTCTTCCTTTCATTTTTTTTTTCAATACTTAATTAATGAGAAACCGCAACTGCCTCGAGCACGATAAAGCAATTACGGTTTCTGGGACATGTGTGGAGAAGAGACGGAATAGAAAAGTTGGTAACATCTGGAATGATCGAAGGAAAGAGAGCTAGAGGAAGACAAAAAATGACTTATTTAAATAACCTAAGAATGGCCAAATGTGATTTTAAAAGCAACACAGATTTCATGCTCACCGCAGAGGATCGTGATTCGTGGAGATAGCTCATATGAGCACAAACCACGATGGACGATGATGAATTAATGAGAATGCATTTTTAAAAAATTATAATGGAATTTATAGAATTTTAATAGGTAACAAAAGTATGATGTCAAAAAAAATGGTTCCAATACCATTGGAAGTGTAAAAAACACTCTTACGTTGGACTGGATACATACGTGAAGTCCAAGGTTGCGAGTTTTCTGGCCAAATTTCAACATACGTACATGTCTGACCAGATTACGGCTATTATCTGGTTAACTCACTCAACCCTAACACAGACTATATCCGTGGTTTCCCCGAGTTACTTTTACCCCATGCCTATTTATTACATTTATCTGAGACAAATTATAGGCGTAGTATCAAAGCTGATGTTTTTAGTTTTTGCATGTTAAAGGTAGTTGAATAAAACTATCTATGCTCATTTTTAATACATTTTTTCCAATTTTGAAAAAGTAGTAAAAATCTCTAGGATTGGGTGAGTTAAAGAGCTTGCCAGTACGTTAGGAGGGACGATGAGGCTGCCAACTCCCAGTTTTTCTTGGGGATAATCCCGGTTTGTTGGGTTTTTGTTTATTTGTTTTGTCTTTTGTTTTTTGATTTTTTTTTTTAATTTCGCGGGGGGGGGGGGGGGGGGGGGGGGGGGGGGGAGGGGAGGGGGGGGGCTTGGATTCTTTAAAAAAAAACAACTTTTGTCTTGGTATAATATTGTTGGATTGGGTTTTTTTCTTGTGTTTGTTTTGTTTATATTTTACTTGATTATATTCCTTGATAAATAGATGATGTTTATATAGGTGAAATTAAGCTTTGAATTTAGCTTTAAATAGCGCAATATCCACTAAATGTGCTCAAAGCGCTTTACAAGGGGTCCCTGGTCAACAGCAACATTTAACATGTAAAAATGACTAATGTAAGCGTCTGTAAATCATATTCGTTTATAATACATACATTTCTATTGGATCTTTAACAACGACTTTTGCTTCTTTATAATATTTCATAATATTTCACCGATCAAGATATTATATAATTGTATCACGTCAAGTAAACATTCCTATTTCTTGACTGTGAAATGAAAGTCAGTTTATGTTGTTGTAGTTTTGGCTTTTGGGGAAAAGAATACATATTTTGAAAATCGTCTATTTCTCTTCTACTGGTAAATGGGGATGAGCCAAATTCTCAAATTCTCAAAAATGTTGATTTCAGTTTTTTTGATTAAAAGATAGTCTGTAAAAAAAAAAGAAGATATTAATCATACGCACGATTATTATTATTATTATCATCATTATTATTATTATTATTATTTTATATATTATTATTATTATTATTATTATTATTATTATTATATTATTATTATTATTATTATTATTATTATATTATTATTATTATTATATTATTATTATTATTTTATTATTATTATTATTATTATTTTATTATTATTATTATTATTATTATTATTATTGTTATTGTTATTATTATTATTTATTATTATTATTTATTATTATTTATCATTATTATTATTAATATTATATTATTATTATTATTATTATATTATCATTATTATTATTATCTTATTATTATTATCTTATTATTATTAATTTATCATTATTTTAATTATTATTATTATATATATTATTATTACTATTATTATTATTATTATTCTATTATTTTATTATTATTATATTATATATATTATTATTATTATTATTATTATTATTATTATTATTATATTATTATTATTATTATTATTATTATTATTATTATTATTATTATTATTATTATATTATTATTATTATTATTATTATTATTATTATTATTATATATTATTATTATTATTATTATTATTATTATTATTATTATTATTATTATTATTATCATCATCATCATCATCATCATTATTAAAATGCGAACGGAATTCATTAAAATATTTTCTCCGCTTTTGTTTTTGACTCAATGTATGAAATAATAATACAGACGTATTTTGATAACCAGTGAGGAACACTCCCCGTATTTATTCAATGGAGGTTAATATTACACTACCAAAATGTATTCGTTAATGCCGCACTTTTCAAAAAAAAAAATAAAAATCGTATTTTAAAAATGTCGCCAAAAACCTCGTCCTTCGAATATCGATTGATTTAAATGACCCTCATCTTTGTAAAAAAATTTAAAACCTTCGCGGAAGTTCCAGGTTTGAGAGTTTTTGCCAAGATGAGGGTCATTTAAATCGATTGATATTCGTGGGACGAGTTTTCTGGCCAAATGTTTAAATCGTTTTTTTTTTCTTTCCCAGAAGACGGCAGTGAACTGGTTAAGAAGAAGGAGAGAAATCCGATCCCGAAATTGCCTTCATCCTTTATTTCTGTCGATCCGTATCTAATTGGAAAAGATTTCTTTATTTTTTTTTTTTAAACGTTGCCAACGATGTAACGCGTACATAGATCTTATAATCGGACACAATTATGGGCTCACTTTATATTAACATTGTTGTCATGGACAATATTTTGCGTCGGTTAGAGAATATTTCTATTACAAAAGAGAGCGTATAACAATTAAGGTTATCAGACCTGCAAATAGATTAACATTGGTTGCGAACGACGTATATATATATATATATATATATATATATATATATATATATATATATATATATAATCAGGTCTGACATCCGAACGCAATTATGGGCCTAGTTTTAGCATTGTTGTATGGACAATATCTTGCGCATTTTAAAAAGTTCCATTACAACAATGAGCCCATAATGATTTGGGTTATCAGACCTGCAAATAATTGCACGTGGGTTGGGAATATTAAGGCAATAATATATTATTTTCTTCCTCAAAGAATAGGTCTAAATTGCGTTAAGACGTAATTGAATCTTGTTGCTTTTGTTACGAGGTGTTACGATTGCACATTTTAAGTGTTTAAACTGGTTGTGTTTATTTGCAGGTCTGATAACTGAAATCGTTATGAGCTCATTGTTTGTTTTTGTTTTTAAGGGTCTTACGGCGCTTCCAGCACATTAAGGTCATATCAGCGCCAGAAAAGAGGAAGAAAATGGGATAGTAAAAAGTTCTAGAATTACAATAAAGCATCCAAGAAAAGGGAAGACAAAGGGGAATTGGTTCAAATAAGAAACAGGTGTAGATTCCAAAAGCACACTATCAAAGTACTTAGTTTGAGATCACTAATAGTCTCATTCAGACACAAGCACAGGTCTCCGCTAAGAGGAATACACTCAAATGTTTTACAAACATAATACAAAGAAACATAATGCAGTGCATAACAGAGAGATGATTTACAAGAAAAAAAATATCATCTCCCAAAACTCTAACTAAACATTTGACAGTTTCCCTCCCAGCCAGGGTTTCTGGCCAGGGCCTGGACAAAACCAAGTAATCTCATTCAAAGACAAAGACAGAAAGAATGTTGGAAAACAGATATAGGTGGGCAGAAGACACAGTCAGTACCTCCCTAAAGAGGTAAAGAACCCCACCCAGTGAGCTCATTGTTGCAATGGAAATACTATCAAACCAACATAAAATATGGTCCATTCCAATAATCTTAAATAAAGCCCACAATAGGGTTCCGTTTTCAGATCCGTAAATATATACACGTCGGTTTAAGCTATTGTGTCAAAAACTTTTTGGGATTATTTTTTTTAATTGAGCCTTATATTTCGCAATATCCACTAAACGTGCTCAAAGCGCTTTACAAGGGGTCCCAGGCCAACAGCAACACGTAACATGAAGCACGTGACATGACCCCTGTTGGGCGATATTGCAATTTTTTTCGGACAAAGACAACACTGTTAACGGCCAGGTACTCACTTTACACCTGAGTACGGTGAAAGAATGTGAGTAAAGAGGCTTTTCCAAGGACTCCACCACGCGCCGAGCGAGGCTCGAACTCAGGACTTTCTGATCCGAAAGCGAGTGTCATACCACAAGACCACATAGCCGCACTAAATTACAAAATCTTAAATATTGATCAAATTCCATTGCTTTCTAAAGTATTGCTGACTTCTAGGATTTGCAGGAAAGAAACCTTTAGTGCAACGTGCATTTAATTGAAGGTCTGATAAACACAAATTATTGTTGTCTCATTGTTGTAATGGGAATAGACTCTCAAACCAGCGCAAAATACTGTCCATTACAACAATGTTATATTAGGCCCAATAATTGCATTCCGTTATCAGACCTGAAAATATGAGCATCCAGCGTTTGTGCTTTGTCTTTCATATGATTAGTGACCTACACGTGCTCAAGGCGCTTTACAAAGGGTCGCTGACCAACAGCAACAAGTAACATATAGAACGAGACATGATGCCTGTTATGGGATAGTATTTCATTTTTTTTTTTCGTACAGAGACAACTCTGTTAACAGCCAGGTACTCATTTTACACGGTAAGAGAATGTGCGTAAAGTCTTTTTCAAGAACTCAACTATGCGCCGAGCGAGGCTCGAACTAAGGACCTTCCGATTCGACAGCGAGTGCCATACAAGACCACGTAGCCGCTCAGAGACATAACAGTTTGACGTCATAACTTGTATAAACTAGATATAGTCTGTGTTACTATTTATAGGAATGGGTAAAATAATGAATTTCATATTCGAGCTAACTATATTATTGAAAACACTCCTCAGATTATCGAGACTGAATTAAATGTGATATATATATATATATATATATATATATATATATATATATATATATATATATATATATATATATATATATATATATATATACTGGACAAACTGTCCCACAACTATGCGACACACTCGGTTGGTTGTAACTCATTGGAGCGGAAGTGGGCACATGAATGTCTGTGTGTCTTTGATTACAATGGATTAATAACAACAATAATATCCGTATTGATATAAATTGATTTATTGATTGACAGTAATCGTGTTTTATTAATTCATTGAATGATCGTTGAACGGAATCCAACTGAGGTAGGTAATCCAAAAATACTTTGATTGTCACAAAATTACCGGGTAATCAAAATGTGGTACCCCATGTTGCCAAATTGACTGGCACTTTGGGGGTCTTTGTCCAACATCAAATCAGACTTTTGTTCAAACTCAAACGTTACAAATATTAACTAGTTAACTGCCGTTCTCTTGACACAAAAAAATAAACATATTTAAAACTTTGGCCTTAAAATTCGTCCTACAAATATCGATCGATTTAAATGACCCTCATCTTGGCAACAAAAAAAAAACTCGCTAAGTACCAATTTTGAGAGTTTTTGCCGAGGTCAGGGTCATTTAAATCGATGGATATGTGAAGGACAAGTTTTCTGGTCAAATTTTTAAATATGTGCTGTTTTTAATAGTACGGCAGTTAACTGAGTAAATTGGACAATACATATGATATAAAAGGGACAAACAAAGGTATATCATTATGAAAATGTAGAATGGGTAGTACTGGACAGTGTGAGAAATAACTAATTATACTGCTCGCTCCTCTAGGCACTTTATTTCAACCATGAAGCCTTTACGCTCCTCACACACACACACACACACACACACACACACAGAGAGAGAGAGAGAGAGAGAGAGAGAGAGAGAGAGAGAGAGAGAGATACACAAGTATACACCAATTTATTTGAAAAGGACAATGATCTAGATTTCCTAGGATTTTGTTAAACGTTGCCATACAAACGTCTCGGGGCTTTGGGTGTTGACGGAACTCAAACGACAATCACAATGTAAGGACTTCTTTCAACTAGGCGATGGGTGTCGTTCATTTCGTACACTCTGTCACGATTTATTTTCTGGCCTTTCTCATTTAATCTTCTCTCTTTTCATCTTCATCAAAACATTACTGATAAAAAAGAGCAGGGTTTTGTGTTTATAACAATATAGGGTCTTTGCTTCGTACACGAAAGGTACCGTGTTCAATCACCCGGCGCTGTGTAGCCTTGAGCAAGTCACCTCGCCCTAGCTCACTTTGCGGCGCTGCTCTGCGACTGACGCCTAGGCTATTCCAGTCTTTCCTTGAAATAGACCCTAAAGACAAATTTCCCCGTGGGATGAATAAAGGGAATTTTATTTTATTTATTCATTTTAGAATGAATGTATTAATTCGTTTTGCAATTGTGATTCAGGGTAATATTCCAGGTACAGGCAAACTTTTTGATCCAAGTTTGTGGAATGTAAGAGAGAAAAAAGACATAAATTAAAGTCTGATTAGGATTTTCTTTGTAACTTTACAAAGCCCTTTAAAAATTGTTTGAGCTCAAACAAAAGTCTTCTTTGGTTAGAATATTAAAATGTATTTAGTGGTGTTGTAAGTGTTGTGTTTCAGGCTCCGAACTACACATCATTTGGCTAATGTTTCATGTTGCATCCTATCTGCCACGTGACTAATGCAATACATAGTCTACTTTGTCATGTCACACGAATACCTCAAGAACGATACGTTTTCCATTGTGTAAGGAAGGGTCTACTGTGTCATGTCACACTAACACCTCAAGAACGATACGTTTTCCATTGGGTAAGGAAGGACCTACTGTGTCATGTCACACCAACACCTCAAGAACGATACGTTTTCCTGTCACACTAACACCTCAAGAACGGTACGTTTTCCATTGGGTAAGGAAGGAACTACTGTGTCATGTCACACTAACACCTCAAGAACGATACGTTTTCCAGTGGGTAAGGAAGGAACTACTGTGTCATGTCACACTAACACCTCAAGAACGATACGTTTTCCATTGGGTAAGGAAGGGGAGTTGTTATCACCGGGGCTATTGAGTTTGTTTCTATTACTGCTTGTATCATCACTGCCAGAGGCTCTGTTCTTGACATTGTTATTGTTATGGTTATTGTTTTTGCTTTTGCTGTTATGATCCACTTTATTTCTTTCAGAATTCCTAGTGTCACTGGAAACGTTTGGATCATGTCTTGACTTTTGACTGTGGATTGGTGGGGGGAAATGTGGGGAAAGGAAATTACTGGTGACTGAGGGTTTGGGGGGCACCGGAGGCACGGATAGGAATGCATCCTTCTGACTACTTTTTTCTTCAGATAAAATTACTGGAGACCAAGAAATATCCGCGAAATTTTCCCTGGAATCATCATGTGCAAAAACGTCATCAGAAAGCGTGCTGCTATCATCCCTCCTTAATCGGAATACCGAACCATTTTCATTATTGTATTCATTTTGGTTTATACTGCTATTGCTTGCACTAAGCGTCTTGGTCATCACGTTTATCTCAGGACTAATCCCAGCATTCAACGTGTCTTTAGAATAAGGAGAACGATTATTGGTATTACTTGTATTGTTCATACTATTACTTAATGAAGGGTTCCAAGAATTACTTTGACGTTCTGTGGTTAAGCTGCTGATATTACTTCCACTACTAAAACTCACAGCCTTTGCTTCAAAACACCTAATTCTGTCTCCAACGTTTCCGTTGATTACCGGAGAAGATTGGGTGGGAGAATAAGTTTGAGGGCCGCTACTGAAATTCTTTGTCGGTGAAAAATCCGAGGTAGGTGATAAGTCTGTGCTTGGAGACAACGAAATATTTGCACTAGATGAAGAATTTCTGGGTAGCTTTTGAAGAGAAGCCCAACGAAGAAGGCTCACTCTTTGCACTGCTTCGTCATAATTTGGCAGCTCTCGTGTATTTTTTCTATCTTTCGAAGATGACTCTAAAAATCCGTCGCCATCCCTCGAGGACACAGCGTCTGATTTTGGAGGACTGAAACTAACTCTAAGTTGTGATGATTTCGCTTCGAAGTTTGTTTTTTTATTTTCACAGCTTTTGTTTCCAATGTCTCTCGAGGCTGATGCAGAGCGTACGTGTCTGATATCGGATTTTCCCGGATTTGTTTGCAAGGGAAGCTTACTCCGTTCTTCGTTTGACATTGAATTCCGTCTCTGCAGTTTGAAATGGTTTCTCTGGATTTGTCGTGGAGGTAGGGCGGGTTTTCCTGATGATGAAGAAGAAGCGGAAGATCCGCTTGGAGGGAGTTTGAAAAGTTCGTGACTTGCTTTGAAAGGTTGTCTGCCTCTGTCTAGAGATGTCGACAAAGAGGTAGAGCGAGTGAAAGACGAATTGGGTCTGGTGTTGTTGTGGAATTCTGTGGTGGATGCGTGCTTTATCTCCCTGGGGCTAAAAGACCCTCTCCTTGATGTTGACAGGACCATTTGAGAGGGACCTGAAAGGACAGAAAATAAAATTTAATTTTGGGCTTATAATGAAGTAGATATATTTATAATTCTAGGTTTTTCCTTCTATTGTTTTCTTTTTCTTTTTTTTCCTCCAAAAATGATAATAATGATAATTAAACGGATAGTGATAATGATGATAAAATGATTATAAAAATAAATAATAATAATAATAATATAATATAATAATAATAATAATAATAATAATAATAATAATAATATAATAATAACACCAACACCAACAATAATAATAAATATAATAATAATAATATAATATAATAATAATAATAATAATAATAATAATAATAATAATAATAATAATAATAATAACAACAACAACAACAACAACAACACCAACACCAACAGTAATAATAAATAATAATATAATATAATAATAATATAATAATAATATATAATAATAATAATAATAATAATAATAATAATAATAATAATAATAATAATAATAATAATAATAATAATAATAATAATATAATAATAATAATAATAATATAATAATAATAATAATAATAATAATAATAATAATAATAATAATAATAATAATAATAATAATAATAATAATAATAATAAAGCCACCTCTATTCGCAGCAATACTGCGAATAGTGATTTTCTCTATTCGCAGTAGCACTGCCAAAAGTAGATAACGTTCGGATTCGTTATTCGTAGTAGTACTGCCAATAGTAGCAGATAGCGTTCGTATTCGTACAGCAAGTAGTAAATATCATTAATTTCAGTTATTTGTAGTAGTACTGCAAATACGGGTTCATTTTGTATTGGCAGTAGTAGCCCTCGAGTCTAGAGCTTTATTGTATAGAGGATTGGGCGCAAAATATAAATAAACTTCATTATTATTAATTTTTTAAAAATTATTTTTACTAGATCTATTACTTTTAAAAAATTGTTTTAAAAATATTATTACTATTCTTATTATTTTGCGTTTTGTTGACGATGTGTCTGTTATTGTGTAGTGATGGTGGTGTTAATGTGGTGGTTGTGAATGTACTGGTGGTGGTGGTGATGATGTAGTAGTGGTAGTGATGTTGACTATAAGGTTAATGATGATGATGTAATGGTGATGGCGGTTGCTTTAGTTTTGATAACGATGTGGTAGCTGTGGTAGTGGTAGTAATGATGATGATGTGATGGTTGTGGTTGTAGTAGTGGCGGTTGTAGCGATGATGACGAGGAGGAAGATGATGGTGTATAGGTGATGGTGGTTGTTTTGATAATGATGTGGGGGTTGCTGTGGTAGTAGTAGCAATGATGATGTGGTGGTGGCTGTAGTAGTAGTAGAGGAAGTTTATTGATAGTAACTTCTATTATTTGCAGGAGCACTGAGATATGAGTCATGAGCAACGGCGAGAGAGAGAGAGAGAGAGAGAGAGAGTGTGTGTGTGTGTGTGTGTGTGTCTGTGTGTGTTTGTTTATGAGAGAGTGAAATAGAGGGGGAGAGAGGGATATATATATATATATATATATATATATATATATATATATATATATATATATATATTTATTTACTCGTAGGTACGAAAGTGCTCGATAATGATGGTTAGAGCTAATATATAATGTAATGTATAATAATGTATATATATATATATATATATATATATATATATATATATATATATATATATATATATATATATATATTCCTGGAATTTTATAAAATATATTTAACTAACTGTAAATAATACAATGAACGGGGACGGAACTATTCTCATTAAAGTAATCTGACAGATAAACTGATAGATTTCAAGATGTGAACGAATGATCAAGTCGGAGAGGTGGGGACGGTGACGTTTTCATGGATTGGTTTGGGTTAACAAAAGCAAAACAAAACGCGATCTTGTCAAGTTTCAGACTTGAAGGAAAAGTTGAAACGTTCAAAATCTCGATTCTCAGTCACACAAAATGTTTCATTCATACCTCCTATTATTTCCTTCTCAAACTAACACACTATCTTTCAACTTCTAGCCATTCAACAATTTTGAACAGAAATTATAGTGTTGTGATCAGTGGGGGGACAAAGACTAATTTTCAGATACGGGAAAGCATTTCTACTACTGCGAATAGTGATTATGCCGTGGAATCACTATTCGCAGTACTAGTGCGAATAACCACTTCGTAATAATAATAATAATAATAATAATAATAATAATAATAATAATAATAATAATAATAATAATAATAATAATAATAATGTAATAATGATTATGATAATAATGATAATAATAATTATGATAATATTAACAATAATAATAACAATAATAATAATAATAATAATAATAATAATAATAATAATAATAATAATAATAATATAATAATAATAATAATAATAATAATAATGATAATAATAATAATTAGAAGAAGAAGAAGAAGAAGAAGAAGAAGAAGAAGAAGAAGAAGAAGAAGAAGAAGAAGAAGAAGAAGAAGAAGAAGAAGAAGAAGAAGAAGAAGAAGAAGAAGAAGAAGAAGAAGAAGAAGAAGAAGAAGAAGAAGAAGAAGAGAAGGAAGAGGAGGAGGAGGAGGAGGAGGAGGAGAAGACGAAGAAGAAGAAGAAGAAGAAGAAGAAGAAGAAGAAGAAGAAGAAGAAGAAGAAGAAGAAGAAGAAGAAGAAGGTTAACTTAGACTGTCATGGACATGTAGGTACTTATTTGCTAATAAATGCTCCTCACAGATCTGCTATCTATTTATGTTCGTGACTTTTTTTTTTTTTTTTACTAAATTCTAGTTTCATTACGAAAGTCTCTAAGCAGTGAAGTGTGGAGGACTGTGAACGTCATTCAAGAAAGGCGTCAAACGGAAGTCGGCAGGCAGCGCCTTGTCGGACATCTTAATGACAGCCTCCATACTGTGCCAAGGGAGACAAATACACTAAACACACGCCGAACGACGACAACTGGTGACAGTCTTGTGCAATGTGGTCGAGATGATTACTAGGGAGGTATGGAAATGCCCGCCATTTTGACAGGGGTGCGCTGTCACCACCGGAAGCGGTGTCTCGATTTATTTTTCCGAGATAAAAAGTGGAGGACTTGAAGAGTGAAGAGTGTGAAGTCGTAAAAGACACAATGGGAGAAGGTATTTGTTGCTTTTTGATTGCACCATAAATCAAAAATGGAAAACGGATTTTTAGTACTGTTCTAGTAATATTTTTTTTTATTTTGTCCATTTTTGCAAAAGCAGGCGATACCAATACAACCTACCCACAGGTAGTTGGGATGGGAACCTGTGTCTGAATAAGATCTAGTGGAAAGTCCCATGCGATATACAGGCTTGAATGTTATAATTTTTTGTGCAGCTATATGGTCTTTTGGTCTTTCCCTGCGACCTATGGGTTGAGGGCTTAAGTTCCACTGTTATTGGTGTCGCAAAGATAAGTCCTTGGAAAATACTTTTTTTTTTCCTTCTTATTTTATCACCATTCTCGAGAATGGACGCCTTGTGGATATATATTTATATATAAATATATAATTTATAAGAATCAAAGATATACTTTCTGTCATCGACACCCGAAAGCAGGTCAAAATGTACTCATGGCTGTTATCGAAAATGGAACGCATCCAGCATGGACCAAGCATGACTGGTTTTCAGATGAGGCTCATTTCATATGTTCGTGAATATGAACACACACACAAAAATTGTTGCTATTTGTCCAAACATTCATCCCAGTATGTACACGAGCGTCTATTGCATTCGATTAAACTGGCCAGTTTTTGTTTCAAGATGACCATGGCAATTCTGAAACCATAACAAAAGAGCTATAGCATTGTGCGGGATCAGTTTTGGAAAGAATTAGGGGGATAAATAATTGAGCTTTTATATAGGGCGATATCCACTAAACGTATCCATGAAACGGCCATTCACGGTCCGGCCATTCGTCAGTTAATCACTTGATTGCCAGATTGAGTGCAGAGTCGCTCAAGATTCAGATTTAACATATAAAGGAGTGGCCTTGTCCCGTTCAAACCACACTGTGTTGTTTTTTTTAACTTTGAGCTTTTATATAGAGCAATATCCACTAAATCTGCTCAAAGCGCTTTACAAGGGGTGCCTGGCCAACAGCAACACTTAACATTTACGACGGGACATGACGCCTGTTTTTGCGATATTACAATTTTTCGGACAGAAACAACGCTGTTAACGACCAGGTACTCATTTTACACTTGAGTATGGTGAGAGAATGTGAGTCAAGAGCCTTTTCCAAGGACTCAACTATGGGCCGAGCGAGGCTCGAACCCAGGACCTTCCGATCCCAAAGCGAGTGTCATACCACAAGACCACATTGTGATTTCAACAGGACAGTGCCACTCCCCACTCAATGTGGTTTATTTTAAGATGACCAAGGAAATCATCAAACCATAATAAAATAAATAACAATATCTCATTGTGCTGAACCAGCTTTGGGAGGAACTTCAACCAGGGGAAGGGGAGAGGGCTATATGGTCTAGTGGTATGACACTCGCTTTCGGATCGGAAGGTCCTCGGTTCGAGCCTCGCTCGGCGCATAGTTGAGTCCTTAGAAAAGACTCTTTACTCATATTCTCTCATCGTACTCAGGTGTAAAATGAGTACCTGGCCGTTAACAGCGTTGTCTTTGTCCTAAAAATTGTAATATCGCCTAACAGGCGGCAGGTCCCGTCCTACATGTTAAATGTTGCTGTTGACCAGGGACCCCTTGTAAAGCGCTTTGAGCACATTTAGTGGATATTGCTCTATATAAAAGCTCAAAGTTAAAAAAAAAAACACAGTGTGGTTTGAACGGGACAAGGCCACTCCTTTATATGTTAAATCTGAATCTTGAGCGACTCTGCACTCAATCCGGCAACCAAGTGATTAACTGACGAATGGCCGGACCGTGAATGGGCGTCTCATTCACCCCATTTGACCCCCCAATTGACTTCTTTTTGTGGGATCATTTGAAAAGCATTTTCTACGCAACACGACAATTATTATTATTTATTATTATTATTATTATTATTATATTATTATTATTATTATTATTATTATTATCTATTATTATTATTATTATTATATTATTATCATATATTATTATTATTATTATTATTATTATTATTATTATTATTATTATTATTATTATTATTATTAAGTTAGGAACGTCATGAAAAGCATGAAAAATGGAAAAGCTGCAGGACCTGATGCCATAACAATTGAAGCCTTGACTGGCCTGGGTGAATGGGGGATTGAATTCATCACAAACCTTCTAAATCAAGTGTATGACACAGGGAAAATGCCAACTGATATGAAACGATCCATTTTTATAGCATTACCAAAAAAAAAAGCCAGGGGCAGTTGATTGTGAACAACACCGAGCTATCAGCCTAATGAGCCACCTCACAAAAATTCTTTTGAAGATAATTTTACTAAGAATAAGAAATAAACTACGACCTGAAATTGGGGATGCAATTTGGTTTTGTTGAGGACAAGGGTACCAGAAATGGAATATTCACATTATCAATGCTGATGGAAAGATGTATTGAAGTAAATAAAGATCTGTATATGTGTTTCATCGACTATTCAAAAGCCTTTGATAAAGTACAACACGAAAAACTATTCAAAATTCTATCATCCTTGGACATTGATGGTAAAGATTTAAGAATATTACGGAATTTGTACTGGGAACAAGAAGCAGCAGTGCGTGTTGACAACGAGCTAAGCAGTTTTACACCTATTAGAAGAGGAGTTAGGCAGGGGTGTGTTTTGTCTCCAGATTTATTCAACCTCTATAGCGAAATGATATTAAGAGATATCGAACATAAGAAGGGGTTGTGTATTGGAGGAAAGAATGTAACAAATCTGAGATATGCAGATGATACGGTTCTACTGGCAGAATCTGAACATGAACTACAAGAATTACTGGATGTTGTAGTCAGGAGTAGTGAAAATATGGGACTGGAACTGAATATATCTAAACCAGAATGTATGACGGTATCTAAAAATAATAACCCACCAGCCTGTGTAATAACAAGCAGAGGACAAACAATACAACAAGTTGAATTTTCAAATATTTAGGCTTCAATGTAACATCCAATGGAAAATCAGATTTTGAAATAAAGAAAAGAATAGGTATGGCGAAGAATGCATTCAACCAGCTGCATACAATTAGGAAAAACAGGAATATTAGCATGAAAACAAAAATCAAGGTCCTGGATTGCTATGTACTGTCTGTGCTGCTATATGGTTGTGAGAGCTGGACCATAAACAAGACCATGGTTAAAAGACTGGAGGCGGCGGAAATGTGGTTTTACAGAAGAATGATGAGGGTGTCATGGGTGGAAAGGAAAAGAAATGAAGAAATTTTAGAAATGGCAAACAGAAAAAGATCACTGTTAACAAAAATCATCAAACGCCAAATGGAATTTTTAGGACACATTATCCGCCACCCTGGTTTGGAAGTACTCGCCTTGACTGGAAAGATGAATGGAAAAAGAATAAGAGGAAGACAAAGAATAACTTATTTGAAAGGGATAAGAACTTGGACAGATGAAGCTGAGAAAGGTGGCGCTGCTTTAATAGAATTGGCAAGAGATAGATCAGCTTGGCGGAAGATGACCTCCGACGTCTGCTTCAGATATGGAACTATATGATGATGATGATGATGATGATGATTATTATTATTATTATTACTATTATTATTACTATTATTATTATATTATTATTATTATTATTATTATTATTATTATTATTATTATTATTATTATGATTATGATTATCATAATTATTATTATTATTATTATTATTATTACTACTACTACTATACTACTACTACTACTACTACTACTACTACTACTACTACTACTACTACTACTACTCTACTACTACTACTACTACTACTACTACTACTACTACTACTACTCCTACTACTACTACTACTACTACTACTACTACTACTACTACTACTACTACTACTACTACTATTATCATTATCATCAATAATATTAATAATAATAAGATATCAAAATATCTGAGGTAGACATTAACCCAAGTGCACTGCATTTTTCTGTCACAGAACGAACAATTTTTGTTCCAATTTTGTAACATTTACATTAATATGCCAATCTGGGTGATCACCAGAGCTCTAAATAAATTCTGATGTGGTTACGAAATGGTCCTGGGACTTAAGTGCCTTGCTCACAGACCGGAAATTGACTTCGTGACCGGAATCGATAAGGTTGGCGGAAGTCTATAAATACATCTGATCTGTAAGTCCCATCATCTTACTGGGTTTGATTTCCAGTTGAAGAATTTGATGACCGACCGACTTCTCAAAGTAGGTCCGTCCTGTGTCCAAATTGGGCCGTGTAAACATTCCTTTATCGGTCATTATCAAGCGATATTTAGCGTGGGCAGTTCCAGGATGGTGGCAATGAGGTCAACGTACCAACGGTCCGGCCTTGGTAAGACAATTTATACAAAATTGGCGTGAAGATAATATTGCGAAATTGATGGTAAGTACAATAAAAGCGCCTATCCGGTGGCTGGTACTGCATAGATTGGATACCCTATTCTCTCTGGCCTAGTACGGTAGTAACTTATGCATATTTGAAGCGCATTGAGCATGTTGGAATATAAAAATGAACTTTATGAAAGTATTTTTATTCAAATTTCTATTTCCAAAAAAAGACTGAAGATGTATGTACTGAGCAGAGAGAAACGAATCATCCGATAAAACCATCATTCCTTTACAGAGGATCCAAACCTCATATTTATCGAGTAGGCAATTTAGGAGACCTGAAATTCGAAACTCAGTCAATGGAAGGCTGATATTTTCGGAATGATTTGTTTTTCTTGTATTTTTTTCTCTGCTCTGTCTGGAATTATTTTACACACGTGCGGCTATGTGGTCTCGTTGTATGGCACTCGGTTTCGGATCGGAAGGTCCTGAGTTCGAGTCTCGCTCGGCGCATAGTTGAGTCCTTGGAGAAGGTTCTGAATTCGAGCCTCGCTCGCGCATAGAAGGCTCTTTACTCACATTCTCTCACCGTACTCAGGTGCAAAATGAGTACTTAGCCGTTAACAGCGTGGTCTCTGTCCGAAAAAAAATTTGTAATATCGCCTAACAGGCGTCATGCCCCGTCCTAAATAAATGTTAAATGTTGCTGTTGGCCAGGTACCCCTTGTAAAGCGCTTTGGGCAGGTTTAGTGGATATTGCGCTACATAAATGCTCAATTTTTAGGAAAATAAATTCAGATTTTTATCTTCCATCAGTGCCTGCTCTCCAATTTTTCAGTTCTGCGTAGTAACCAATATACAACTTGAGCTTGAGTTGTCATCTAGCGCAATATAGCGCTTAAGCTTTGTGCTTCACAAGGGTCCCGAGCATCTCACAACTTTTTATGGAATAGACAAAGCTGTTACCGGCCAGAAACTCATTTTACACCTGAGTGCGGTGAGAGACTGAGAATGAAGTGTCTTTTCGAAGGACCACAATGAGACTCGAACCAGGAATCCAGTGGTCATAGGGCGAGTTATAATACCACAAGACTACAAAGCCGCGCAAATAACGGTCACTCATAATAAATGTGAATTGGGAATATCTAAGGATATAAATATTTCAAAAAGTAATTCCTTTTTATTGTTGAAACTTAAAAAGATGATTATAATTAGGTTGTCTATCTATCAATCTATCTATTTATCTTTTTGTATAACCAACTCAAACGTATTTTTGGTATCAATGGATGAGAACCACCTGAGAGAACCAGAAGCAGAGGCAGGCAGAATAAAACATTTGACTGTCTGCTAGATGACATAGGAATGGGCAACACCCGGGAGCTGCGTGCGCTTATGGAGGACAGGACAGAATGGCGAAGACTTGTGGCTCATGTTGGGCGCTCCAAGGGGCCGCGTAAGTAAGTAAGTAAGTAAGTAAGTAAGTAAGTAAGTAAGTAAGGATTGGCGCTAAAATGGTTCGAATCTTACTCAACGAATCCTCGACAGCATGTTCTGTGGTTAACAATGTCAAAGTATCTGATCATCCTTTTAAATTTGATGTCAGTATTGGGTCCAGTTCCAAGTTTTCAATTTAGCAAAGTAAGATTGGAAACATTAAGTAAGAGATGTAAATGGTCGTAGGTTTCTGACTTAAACATTTGATTGTCACCTGCATAAAATTGGTCATTTAGATTAAAAACAGAAATAATTGATCCATGGGGTAAGGCGCTAAATCCATCCATCTATCTATCTATTTATCTATCTATCTATCTATCTATATATCTATCTATCTATCTATCTATCTATCTATCTATCTATCTATCTATCTATCTATCTTCTATCTATCTATCATCTATTCTTTCATTTTCTCTATTATTCTCACCCCCCCTGTCTATATCTCTCTCTCCTATCACCTCCTTTCCTTCTCATTTTCTCTCTCTCTCTCTCCCCCCCCCCCCCTCTCTCTCTCTCTCTCTCTCTGTGTGTGTGTGTGTGTGTGTGTGTGTGTGTGACTAAATGAAAATAAACTCGTCACCATATCATCGTACTACAGTGTGTCATTTTATTAAATTAAATTAAGCATTTTTTATATATTGCAATATCCTTTAAACGTACTGAAAGCGCTTTGTAAGGGATCTAAGGTCAACAGCAACATTTAAAATGTAAGACGAGAAATGACGCCTGTTAGGCGATATTACATTTTTTTCAGACAGAGACAACACTGTTAACGGCTATGTATTCATTTCACACCTGAGTACGGTGAGAGAATGTGAGTAAAGAGCATTTTCAAAGGACTCAACTAAGCGTCGAGCGAAGCTCGAACCCAGTATCTTCCGATCCGAAAGCGAGTGTCATGCCACAAAACCCACAATGCCGTACAGAGACAAAACAGTTTCACGTCATATATTGTAAATAACAATGTGAAATTGAATGTAAGCTTCATTTAAAGAACGAACAATACACGGTGTTGCAGCTGGGAGGTTAAAATTTAAAGAACGAACAATATACATTCAATTTCCCATTGTTATTTATTTCTTCGAGCAGCAACATTTACATTACCCCGTCATAAATTGTATACACTTGATACCGTTTGTGTTACTATTTATAGAAATGGGTAGAATAATAAATTTCATATTCCGGTTAACTGTATTTTTGAACAATGACACTCTCTCGAATGCTAGTCTATTTCAATGGACTTTTTATTAATCGATCAATTAAATAACTAATTATTTATCATTGTAACATCATGGCGTTGTGTTTTTTCTTCTGTGTTGTGTTTTGGGCACCATAAAATGGATGATAATTTTGAAGAATTGACCTGAAGTATAAGTTCATAAACTCTCTCTCTCTCTCTCTCTCTCTCTCTCTCTCTCTCTCTCTCTCTCTCTCTCTCTCTCTCTCTCTTAATAACACATGGTATGGTTCCCTATCAATTGAATGAAGAAAAAAAGATCGCGTGCCACCACAGAGTGTTACGGTAGACTTCTGTGCGTGCCACTCATAAGTTTGCGTGAGGCATTCAAACAGGAAGTTGTAAATGAGGGGGCATCACTCTGGTAGCAATGACCTTTTGATGTGATAAAGAGACAGTTATTGCCCCTAGCCCATCTCGTCATTTCGATTGAAAGTCATTCTAACTTTAAACCCATTATGGAGGAAAACAAGCTATTGGTTCCGTCCATCCCCGCCTCCACCCCCACCCCTTTCATTTTCATCTGACATAGTCGCTTGATTTTGGTTTAACCCTTTAAGGGCTAACCCACACCGGAGACTGACTCCGAAGACCCGGCACTGCCGTCCTCTGCCGTCTTCATACCAAGCACCCGGCGTCCTCTGCCGGTTTTTTTCTTTCGAGCTTGGTATGGGCAGGTCTAACGTCTCTTCTCTTTATTCTTAGTATTTTGCCCGTGCCCGACGTCTTTATCCGGAAGACGGCAGTGTCGGGTCGTCGGAGTTAGTCTCCGTTGTGGGTTAGCCCTAACAGCTAGACTGAATTTCTTTCGGACTAAAATTGTTTACCGTATATTAGAAGACCTAACCAAAGAGTGCATATTATTAGTAAGTCTGATTGTCTAGATTATCGCGGTCTTTTAACATTACTGCTTAAACTGAATGAACATCGAATTACAACCCAGATAAAACGCCAGGAAAACTGTTAAGTTAAAATAAGGAAACGATTTTTTAAAATTCACTTATTGAAGTCCACTTTTTCAAGGTACAATAATACCAGTGGCATGATACTGATAAAATACTGCCATTTTTGATCATTCAAAATAAGGGGAGGGGGAGAGGGGGGTCAAAGTCTGAAATCTATAAAATAGACCAGTCTCTAATTAACATCAATTACTTACAAAGTGCGGCTATGTGGTCTAGTGATATGACACTCGCTTTCGGATCGGAAGGTCCTCGGGTCGAGCCTCGCGCTCGGCGCACAGTTGAGTCCTTGGAAAAGGCTCTTTATTCACATTCTCTCACCGTACTCAGGTGTAAAATGAGTACCTGGCCGTTAACAGCGTTGTCTTTGTCCGAAAAATTGTAATGTCGCCTAACAAGCGTAATGCCCCGTCCTACATGTTAAATGTTGCTGTTGACCAGGGACCCCTTGTAAAGCGCTTTGAGCATATTTAGTGGATATTGGGCTATATAAAGCTCAATTTTTTATTTAATTTTAGACTAGACCAATAGGAATACCAGTACAATCCAACATTTGGCGAAATGCTGCTGTGAATTTCAGTTGATAACAATCATCAATTATTTTGAAATTGTTTAAATGTCAAAAATCATTTTGAGCTGATTCGACATATTATGGATTTGTCTGATGCCCTTGACAAAGATGATCAAAACGGGATTTTGATTAAAACTTATAAACAGTTAATTAAAGAGTTTTTAATTAGATTAGATATCCGTCCCTGCCAGAAAAACTCAAACTGTACACAGCATCAAACGAAATGCAGTTGAGATCAGGAGTATCTCAGGGAACAGTATAAGTACCTTTGCTTTTTTCTAGAAAAAATAGAATACCATTTTTGATAAACATCTAATAACTATCTAGAAACAAAGGTGTGATTGTTTACATACGGTATCATTTTTCTTGTGTTGACAAATGAACACTGAAAGTTGTAATATATGTATATATATATATATATATATATATATATATATATATATATATATATATATATATATATATATGTATATTGCAGAGAAAAGTCCTAAAACTTCATGACAATGGAAGAGGAGTTTTATATCAAGATTAAGGTCAAGTTTTAAAAATTACAACAAAAATTAAGCGATCAAGTTTTAAAATACATCAATCATAACAAAATTCCACAACAGAATCGAGCAAACTTTTAAGAGTTTTTATATTGGAAGCAAATCACAATGGGTAGAGTAAGATAAATATGTACGTGATAAAGTGTATTCCATTCAGGGCTCTCTCAAGCAAAATGTATGGAGATGATTTAATCAATTACATAAGAGTATTATACACCTTAGCTAAACCAATTCTGGACAATGATTCCTTTGTTATTGAACCATGTCAACAACAAAATTTACCAAACCAGCAAACCTAGGGGAAAACAAACAAACAACTAAATGAACAACTTAAAACACGTCAGTAATGTTTTAAGATGCCAACATCCAACACAAGGAGTACACAAAGATATATATATATATATATATATATATATATATATATATATATATATATATATTATATATATATATATATATATATATATATAACTTTTCTACGGACATTACAATGGATTGCGCCGACTGAAGAAGTGTAAAAAACACAGAAACGAGTCGTCTCGGCCACAAAAATGTGAGTGAAAATTTGCATTATATATATATATATATATATATATATATATATATATATATATATATATATATATATATATATATATATATATATATAACCCACGACGGCAATCTGGTACTGTCCCTGAGTGAATTAGACGAAGAAAATCGAGTTTCCAGTCAGTATATTCAGACAGGGCACGAAAATCAATTTCTTTTTTAATGTTTAAGAAACAGAATTCACCCTCTTCAAAATATATATAGATAATGATAAGCTCGAATTCAATTTTAAGCACCAGTTTCATTCAAACATACTATTTTGAGTAACGATAGGTTACATATTCACGCCCATGAAAAGATTCAGAAACATTAATGTAGACTAACCATAAAAACCCTAACTTGTGGTAAATTCTTAAGATAGAAAGAGATAAAAGAGAAGAAGAAGAAGAAGAAGAAGAAGAAGAAGAAGAAGAAGAAGAAGATAAGAAGAAGAAGAAGAAGAAGAAGAAGAAGAAGAAGAAGAAGAAGAAGAAGAAGAAGAAGAGAAGAAGAAAGAAGAAGAAGAGAAGAAGAAGAAGAAAGAAGAAGAAGAAGAAGAAGAAAGAAGAAGAAAGAAGAAGAAGAAGAAGAAGAAGAAGAAGAAGAAGAAGAAGAAGAAGAAGAAGAAGAAGAAAGAAGAAGAAGAAGAAGAAGAGAAAGAAAGAAAAACGAGAAAGAGAAGAGAGAAGAGTAGAGAGAGAGAGAGAGAGAGAGAGAGAGAGAGAGAGAGAGAGAGAAAGAGAGAGAAAGAGAAAGAGAGAAAGAGAGAGAAAGAGAGAGAGAGAGAGAGAGAGAGAGAGAGAAAGAGAGAGTGAGCGAGAGAGAAAGAGAGAGTGAGCGAGAGAGAAAGAGAGAAAGAGAGAGAAAGAGAGAGAGAGAGAGAGGGGGGGGGGGGAGAGAGAGAGAGAGCGAGAGAGAGAGAGAGAGAGAGAGAGAGAGAGAGAGAGAGAGAGTAGAATCACCATTACCAGAAATGGGTTTGAAGGTGGCGCTGCACGGAGAACTTTCGTGGCTGTCTGACATTTTATCTGCGTTATCCGAAGAATTATCCGTATCCACTGCAAAATGAGCACGTTTCTTGGGGCGTACGCCTCGCTTTCGGCCGGAAGGACACGGGGGCCGGCCGGAAGTTCGACTGTGGTTGCTGTTATTGCTGCTGTTGTTATCCCCCTTGTTGGACGAACGTCCACAGTGATCACAGAGGAAGATTTCTGATGAGCAGTTTCCTGCTTCACTCTCGCTTGTACTGGAATATTAAAAAATAAAAGCCAAACTAGATAATAAATAAACATTGTAAAGCATTTTCACATGGTTCTTCCACCTTACTCAATCCGCTTCACTATTTATTATTTATTCCCAGTAAGGACTTGATTTTTTAAATCACGTTTCCTTGATCTATAACACCCCCCAAGCATTTTTGTGTCTTGTGTCAGTGCTGAATTCCTTTGCGTATTCATCAGTATGGAGGACGTTTCTCACGCTTTAAAAAAGAGCATACTTGGTTCTTGTATGCTTAACTAGCAGCTTAAAGTGAAAATGCTGGGTGGGGTTCCTGACCTCCCATACTGCGTCTTCTGTCCCCTTATATATGTTTTCCAACATACTTTATGTCTTTGTCTTAAAATGAGATTACTTGGTTTTGTCCTGGCCCTGGCCGGAGTCCTGGCTGGGAGGGAAACAGTCAAATGCATAGTTATTGTTTTTGGAGATGATATTTTTGTTCTTGTTAATCATCTCTCTGTTATGTATTATTATATTTGTTATTTTTAATGTATAATGTAGGCATTTGAGTGTATTCCTCTTTGTTGGATTTTGTGTTTGTGTCTGGAAGAGACTTATAGGTGATCTCAAACTAAGTACATTGGTGGTATGCTCTTGGAATCTACATCTGATCCCTATTTGTTCCCAGTTCCCCTTTGCCTTACTTTCTCTTGGCTGCTTTAATTGTAATTCTATAACTTTTTACTATCCCATTTTCTTCCTTTTTACTGGCGCTGATATAACCTAAATGTGTTGCAAGCGCTGTGAAACACTTAAAAACAAAAACAAACAGTGAAAATGGTCTTTTGGACGACCGTTTTGAACCAGCAACAGAATATCCGTGGTTGTCTTGGGCGTTGTATTAATCTACAAAGTGAAAGATTAAGAAGCAGGCACTGGTGTAAGATAAATAAATGAAAAAAGTGTGTATGAAACAGTGCCAGTCAAAGCAAGAAAGAAACCCACAAGAAAAGAAAAAAAACATTCCCCAGAAAATCAGCCTTCCTCGCGGTTTTTTTCTTGTGTTTTTCTTTATGCTTTGCCTGGCACTGTTTCATACACACTTTTTCAGATCTTAATTTACACTAAAGTTGAGTGTTTATAATTTAGTTAAAGTGGACGTAGAGACGCAATGCCTCGGCACAAATTTCCTATCACTCACTGACATTAATCTGACTGCAGACAACTGTCAAAGTCGCTTGACTTTTTTTCAAGAAAAGACAAAGTGCAGACTCGCCGCATAAACAAATACAATATTATCTTAACCATTTAAGAAATCCAAATTCATTTTGAACAATATTATCATTTTTATGGTTCGAACCAAACCGTTATCATCAAAAGTTTTTAACAACTCCGAAACACAGCACAGTTACTGACCTTGCTATCTAAATGGTAGGATCTGACTTCAGGTACGAGTTACTGTCAAATCGTCCCCCGCCATTAAAGGATTATTATCTTCCATCCTTTTTCATTATTCTGTTACAATGTTTGCCTATTTGATAAATGCATGGCCTCTCGACATCTCATCACCATCACCCCCACTGTCACCACTACTACTACCATCATCATCATCATCATCATCATCATCATCATCATCATCATCATCATCATCACCATCATCATATGTATCATTACTGAGGATTTGCATAATTTGGCAGGGATATCACACAGGGATAAAAAATAAATTACCTGGTAAGATGTTGCATAGACCCATGCCAGGAAGGCGGGTCCACGTCATCGGTGACATCATGCTCGTTGTCCGAGTCGGACTCCGAGTCCATAGAGCCACGGATACTTTTCAACACTGAACACAACCCGGCAGCCATTGTTTGGATCAAACAAATAACAAATTGATATCCACTCCGCGCTGAGAATGTTTTTTATTCCTTTATTTATCCATGTATTTATGTCTACGTGTATTTAGTAAAATTCGAGTCAAAATTACATATTGTTGAAATCTTTCTGGCTTTGATTTTACTTATTTTTCGATTCACTTTCTACTATTTGCCTCAAGATAGCTCATTTTCCGTTTTTTGATGAAAAAGTAGAAGGGGAAATTTCACAAATTGTCCACCATTATTGCTTTTAACTTCCCGTGTTTGGAATTATTGGTATTACGGTTATTTCTCTTCATCGGCGTTGGTGTTATTCTAAAACAAAACAAAAAAAAAAGGATTAGACATAGATCGGCTATTGTAAAAAGAAAATCACATCATGACATCGTATAATCCAATCTAAAATCTTTTAAATCCGTAGCTTGAATAACCAGAGGTATGTGATAAATAAATCGCTAATCCGCTACAGCATTGAAAATCTGCAAGTATAGATGTTGAATTCACTGAAGTACCGTAATATTGTTTTTTTTTTTTTTTTAATAGGCAATGGATAGAACTCTAAACAATTATATATTTCACAAGGAATGATTTTCGGGATGTGCGTAATTAGTGTTTCAAGTGTTATAAGATTTTAAGAAGCTTACAACACTTCAAGGTCATAGAGATGCCCGAAGGATTTCCTAGGTATGTCAAATAAACTATATAATTAGTTGGGATGTTAGAAATCCTCATATATAAAGATAGATACGCGTCTTAATGTAGGGTGATTTCCGAAAGACAACTTTAAGAGAGTATTAACCACTGTAAAATCTACTATCTTGGTCAGATTGTAATGAAACATCTTGTATTCTCAATCACTTCGAAATCCTCATGGTAAACGTTCGAATCAAACACAATGAATGGACAATAAATATGAACAGTCATCGTACTCCTCTGGATGCTTTTGAAGAAATAAATTGTTGTCCACATTAAAGGTTAAATTTGTTGAAATATCAATGAACAATGACGTCATTAGTTTTTGTACTGCAATTATCATAGAGTTAAGTCCGTTGGTTGTTGGCATTGTCTCTCTTCTGATTAAAACGTTCCGTTATGGACTTGCAAGATGTCCTTTGCCATTATTTCTTATTAAATTCTACAGGTTATGGGCCCAGATAGGCTTAACCATTTTCGATTTTGAACATTGAAAGTGGAAAGTAATGTAAGTTTCTCTATTCGGTGTACTAGTGCTAATCAGCTAATAACAACTACAAAAGGTTGTGGTAGGGATAGTGAGATATAACGGCTTCGTAGAAAAATGGCATCAAGAGGAGTATTGCACGTCCCTCTGTTGAAAGGGCATTTAAATTACAGTTGCTGGAAGATGCAAATGAAAATGTACCTGATTCACCAAGACTTATTAGAGTGCGTGACGGGAGAGTGCAGAGACATGAAGAAAACACAAAAGGCGCTGGCTACCATCGTGTTGGGCGTCGATCCGGGTTTGCTGTATCTGATCGGGACAGAGCCAGAATCAGCCAAAGAGGTCTGGCAAACACTCGAAAGACAATTTCAAAAGGATAGTTGGCTAAACAAGTTGTCACTAAAGAAGCGACTTTATAACATGAGGTTAACAAACAATGACGTGAACGGCCATATAAAAGAAATGACTGAAACATTTCAATCGTTATTGCTTCTGGGATGTAAAGTCGACGATGAAGAAAAAGTATGTTTACTTTTATCCAGCCTTCCGAAGCAATATGACATACTGGTAACAGCTTTTGGTGTTGCGGATAAGGCACCCTCTTTCGAACAAGTTACAGAAAGACTGCTAGCAGATGTAACTCTGTGTTCCATGGACAGAATGGTCCATCAGCCTGAAGAGGTTATGAAAGTGAAGAGCGCTGGCAGAGGAGTAAAAACAGTTTTAAAAGGAAAGTGTTATCACTGTCATAAAGACGGACATTATAAGAACTCTTGCCCGTTGTTAAGACAACACAACAAGAAGATTTCGTCGAATTCAAAGCCATCATCTTTACTTGTGGAAGAACAATGTTCATCCGGCGAACTCTGTGAAACACTAGATAATAAGTGGATTACATGTGTAATGACATAACGATTTTTCATGAATTCCAAAGAACTGACAATTTAGTTGTTACTTTAGGATATGGACACAAAATTAATTCAGTTGGAATTGGTAAAGTTTACCTGGATTTAGAGGGTGAAAAGTGCATCTTAAATGATGTGATTTGTGTACCTGAACTTGCTCATAATTTGATAAGTGTAGCCAAAATCCTGAAACATGGGGGAAGTGTAATTTTCTCCCAAGTTTCAGGAAAAATCATGAATGAAAAAAGAACTCTTGCTTATGCAAATTATGATCAAGAAGACAATCAGTTTATTGTAAAATGTATGTCTAGTAAAATCAGGCCAAACACCGACTATAATTCTGTTTTGAGTGTTGAAAGTAAACATGAATATGTTTCTCTTGATGATGGTGGTCAGAGTGCATCAAAGGAAGACTTGTGGCATTGCAGATTTGGTCATCTTGGAGTTGATAATTTGTGTAAACTGTCACAAAAGAAGATGGTATCAAAGTTTGATTTTGATCACAAAAAGAAAATAAAATTTTGTGAATTTTGTACCAAGGGAAAGCAACACAGGTCTCCCTTTCCTACTCACTCTGAAAACCAATGTCTCAATGATGTGTTGGGATTGATTCACAGTGATTTGTGCGGCCCTTTACCAAACTCATTGGGAAACAATAAATATTTTGTAACATTCATTGATGACTGCACAAGACATTGCTGGGTTTATGCTATACAAACTAAAGACCAAGTCTTGAGTGTGTTCAAAGAGTTCAAAACCATGGTTGAAAAAGTTACTGGGAAATCAATCAAAATCTTGCGGTCAGATAATGGCGGGGAATATAAGTCTAATGAATTTAAAGCGTTCTTGTTAGAATGTGGAATTAGACATGAGTACACCGTTCCTAAAACTCATGAACAGAACGGAGTTGCTGAAAGATTAAACAGAGTTTTGATTGAGAAGGTCCGAACCATGTTGGTTCAATCCAGGTTACCCCAAAGGTTCTGGGCTGAGGCGTTAAATACAGCTGTGTATGTTCACAACTTGAGTCCTTCAAGACAGTTAGGTGATAAGACTCCCAGGGAGCTTTATACAGGCAAAAAGACAAATGTTTCATATCTGAAAAGTTTTGGGTGCACTGCCTACATGCATATCCCAAAGGATGAAAGAAAGAAGTTAGATCCAAAATCTAGAAAGTGCATTTTTATGGGGTACGGTCAAACATCAAAAGGCTATAGGCTTTATGATACTGAGAAGAGAAGAATTATTCTAAGTAGAGATGTTATTTTCACAGAATGGAGATTTGAAGGTCTGCCAAGTAAGGAAGATGCAGCTCAGGAAAATGAATTTCAGTGTCCAATTCTTGATCTAAATTTAGAGTCTGAGACTGAAAATGATCATGAAACAAGAAACCTAGAGGGTAATGTTCATGAAACTGAAGCACAAATAAGAAGGAGTACAAGAGCTACAAAACCAGTTGAGAGATATGGAGAATGGATGTACACTAGTAGTAGTAGCAGCAGCTATGATGCTGAGCCTACAACTCTATCTGAAGCACTGCAAAGGCATGATGGTAAGCTTTGGAAAGAGGCAGCTGATAATGAGTACAATTCCCTTCTTAAAAACGGTGTATGGAAACTTGCTAAGCTTCCAGAGGGAAGAAAGGCCATAGGTTGTAGATGGGTTTTTAAAAGGAAACTGAACCCTGATGGCACTGTTCAAAGATATAAGGCTAGACTTGTGGCACAAGGTTATAGTCAAGTGTATGGAGAAGATTGTGATGACGTTTATGCTCCAGTTGCAAGGTTTGAGTCAGTCAGGGCAATCATATCTCAAGCTGTCAAGGAGAAAATGAATATTCATCAAATGGATGTTACTGCAGCATTCTTAAATCAACTTGAAGAAGATATATATATGAAACAACCTGAGGGTTATACTGAACTTGGAATGGGAGAGGATCTTGTTTGTTGTTTAAAGAAAAGTCTTTATGGACTCAAACAATCTCCAAAGTGCTGGAATGAAAAACTAGACACGTGTTTAAAGAAAATGGGATTTCAGAAAGCTGTGGATCCATGTGTCTATGTACGAGGGAAAACAAAGGGTGATAAATTCGTTATTTGCCTTTACGTTGATGATCTGATCCTTATAACCAAAGATGCAGAAGAACTTGTTCAAGTCAAAAGTGACCTTTCCAACAAGTTTGAAATGAAAGATCTTGGTGAACTGGATTACTTTCTTGGTGTTGAATTTAAAAGACAAGAGAATGGGAGCATTTGGATGGGACAAGAATCCTACACCAAACAAATACTTACCCAATTTGGCATGGGAAATTGCTCACCGACTGATACACCGGTTTGCAACAGCCAAAAGCTTACTCCTGGAAATGAAAACAGTGAAAGAGTTGATCCTCAAAATTACAAGTCTGCAGTGTCTGCAGTCTCTTACACTTAAGCAATAGAACAAGGCCAGACATAACATATGCTGTAGGGTTGGTTGCTAGGTTCTCCTCAGACCCATGTAAGGAACACTGGGTGGAATTAAAAAGAATGTTTAGATATCTAAGGGGCATAACAAATTTTGGCCTAGTGTACTCTGCGAATAATGTTAACTCAGATGATGTTGTTGCTTGTGTTGGTTACTCTGATGCTGACTGGGCAGGTGATACTTCTGATAGAAAATCTACTTCTGGGTTCATTTTTCTTAATTCAGAAGGGGCTGTTCAATGGGGGAGTAGGAAACAAAATTGTGTTGCACTCTCAACTGCTGAAGCTGAGTACATTGCTTTGGCATCAGCGACTCAGGAAGCAACATGGTTGAACTCTTTGATGACTCAGATCAGTACTGTTACTGTTAATGAACCAACAATGGTTATTTATGAGGACAATCAAAGTACAATTTGTATTGCTAATGGTCAAGGGTCAAAGAGATCCAAACACATTGATATTAAGTATCATTATGTTCAGGATAAGATTGCCCAGGGTGATATTGTGTTACAATATTGTAAAACACAGGAAATGTTAGCAGACATTCTCACAAAAGCTTTACCAAAAGACCAGTTTGTGAAACTAAGATCATTGATGGGGATATGAAAACCTATTTGAACTAAATTTGACAAGTTGAAGTTTAGGAGCTTCTACTTTACTGTATAGCTTGTTTATTGGTTACGTACTTTTAAAATGTAAAATTGATAACTCTACTGGGTGTAGATTGTTGATTTTGTTACATTTTTATATAGCAAATTGATATTTGCCGTTTTTTAAAATTTAACTCTGGGGGAGGAAAACTATTATAAAGTTTGAGTGTTCATTATACTAATGCAAATGATCATGGGCATTGTTATTGTGAATTTGATACAAGTTGATCGTGAATTGAAATTTACGATGAGATGCTTTAGTTTATAAAGTATAGTTGTTTTTAGTTGTACAAATTCAGGGGGAGTGTTGAAATATCAATGAACAATGACGTCATTAGTTTTTGTACTGCAATTATCATAGAGTTAAGTCCGTTGGTTGTTGGCATTGTCTCTCTTCTGATTAAAACGTTCCGTTATGGACTTGCAAGATGTCCTTTGCCATTATTTCTTATTAAATTCTACAAAATTTTGATCATTTATACACCATTCTATACATAAATAAACACGATTTCAGGTAGATATTATAGTAATCATTTGTATTGTTTTCACTTTCAAGATACCCTTCTATTGTAATTATTCTATTACTTTGTTTAACGACTATTGCCTTTCGAATATTTAATGATATTATTATTCCATATTCTGAATGCACTGGTTCTATTCAAAATAATCTATGATATAGTCCATAACTGAACCTTAATCAGTCTCCACCGAATTACGACTTGACACTAAAACTGAGCGGTACGGGAGAGGCAATTTTGGCCCCAGGGGTCCGATTTTCTGGAGGGAGAGAGAGAGAGAGAGAGAGAGAACCAGAGAGCAAGGTACGTCAAACGTAAGAGTGTATTAAAGTCTTATAGAGAAGGAGTTCACAATAACGTAACGATAAGTGTATTATAAGAAGTCTGTGCTAGATTTCACGCATTGAGTATTACACTCAAACTTTGCAAATGAGATCCTGATAAATGAAAAAGAAGGACCGGTACGGGTGTGTTTGACACGTATTTTGATTTTGGGCAGAGGTCATTGCCTTGCAAAATTAAGAAATGCAATTTTTTTGGGTAAGATTTTCTTGGAAAAAAATAAAATAAAATATACCCTAAAATTTTATAAACGAAAAAGTGTTATCAAGAATTGGCTTTGAACCAACATTTTAATAGATTAGTTAAAGTCTAAATATATAGTAAGTTTGATGCATCGAAAGCCATGAAACGGGACAAATCACTGGAGAGGAATAGCGATACAAACATGAAAGGAAAAGGACATAGATGTCACGACCCAGACAGATTGAGAGAGGGGAAGGGAAGCCAGTGAAATCGGGGCGGATGGCCTATTGACTCTGTGAAATGATTGACTGATCATATTCGACTCGCTCGAAGAAAGAATAAAGCATTGTGAAGTAGAGGTCTGAGCAGGAAAATAATTATGGAATAAGCAATATCGATGACCTTACTTTAATTTGGGGAAAAATTACATGGCCTGCATTGCCATAAAAGAAATATACATTGACAATTAATCTCCAAAACATGTTGCCTTGATTTGGAATCGATTCATTCTCCTAGATATCACCCAGACGAGTCTTTTAAATATATCACGGCACTGGAACTCAAGAGGCAGCTTCGGTTAGAAATATGCCGATTTTCCAATTGCCTTTGTCTTGAACGGCCCCGTAAATAGAGTTTCTAGGATCAGTAGCTCTCTTCGTTGAATTGGGAATTAATACAAGTTTCCCGAATAAAAGACTCGTATTCGTAATTACCGAATTGCAGTTTTATCGATCGAATGGGACATGCTAAAACAAAACAATAGCACACCAAAAATATTGCCAGCTTCAATGACATTCTAGCTGACGACATGGGACCTGCAAGTGGCGCACGCACACAATCACACGCACACATACTTACGATTAAAATAACACAGAGAAAGAAAGAAAGAAAGAAAGAAAGAAAGAGAGAGAGAGAGAGAGAGAGAGAGAGAGAGAGAGAGAGAGAGAGAGAGAGAGAGAACTGTAGGTTATATTATCATTTCTGAAACAAGTTGATGTGCCGCCCATTTGATGTTTTCAAAGTTCGTCTAACTTCCCTTTCCGGTTCTTAACTCCCTTTTCAACCATGGCAGTTGCAGTGTTAGTGTTATCAATCACTCATTCATTCATATCTTGTCGCGCCAGTGAGTCAGCCAGTCCCGGGCAGTCTGGTTGCATTCCCTCAGGTCAGCATTGGTGCAGTGAGGTCCCAGCGAGCATTCGGACAGGATGTGGTCCATGGTCTGTCTGGGGTGACCGCATGGGCATTCAGTGCCCGGTGAGATTTTCCATTTAAAAGGTTGGTGGCGGTGTTTCCCACCTTTGCTCTAGCTCTGTTCAACGCCACCCAGTCTTTTCTCTTGAGGTCTGTGCCTGCTGGGAGCTTTTCTGTTGGGGGCTGGAGGGCATCGTTTGCTGTCGTCCCATTCTACCCATTTGTCCAGGCGGAAGAATGCTGAGTGGTCTGGGTGAAGGCTCTCTACTGTGAGGAAGCTTTTCCTTGATTTGAGCCTGCTTTTGGAGCAATTGTGGTCATAAAGGGGGTGTCTCTGGTCCATTTCCTGTTTGTATTTTTGTATTTGGGCATGAGTTTCCCTCCGGATGTGTGGTGGGGCTATTCCTGCTGCACGATGGACCAGTGGTAATTGTGTTGCTCTCAGCTGGTCCGTTACGATCCGGCAGGCGTTGTTGAGCTCGGGGTCTAGCTTGGAGGCATGGCATGATCGGGCCCATACAGCTGAGCAGTACTCGGCAGTTGAGTAGCTGAGGGCCAATGCTGTGGTCCTTAGAGTTTTAGGGTCAGTTCCCCAGTTCATGTTTGCCAGCTTTCCAAGGAGGGCATTACGAGTGGACACTTTTGCCTTGGTCTTCCTCACGTGTTCTCTAAGGACAGAGCCCGATCGAGCGTCACTCCGAGGTACACTGGGTGGTAGTTGTACTCTAATGTCTGGCCATTCCACTTGATGTTAAGTTTTTTGTGGGCTTGGTGGTTGTTGAGGTGAAATGCACACACTTGTGTTTTCCATGGGTTGGCGTTCAACGAGTTTTTAGTGTAGTACTTTGTAAGGGTGTCTAGGGCATTTGTCAGTCTGCTCTCGATTGGTTGGAAGGACACATCCTGTGTTGCGAGGCATAGGTCATCAGCATATATGAATCGGCGGATATTTGGGAACTCAGGCTGATCATTTGTATACATGTTGAAAAGTGTTGGAGCCAGCACTGATCCTTGGGGAAGACCACTCTTCTGGGTGCGCCACCTGCTCTTCCGGCCATCCATTTCAACAAAGAAGCGCCTGTTGTCGAGAAGTGACTGGATGATATTTACAATTTTCTTATTCTTTATCATTTTAGCCACTTTGAGGAGTAGGATCTTGTGATTCACTGTGTCATAGGCTGCAGTGAGGTCGACGAAGACTGTGCCAGTGACCTGTTTTGTCTCAAACCCATCTTCTATGAATTGTGTAAAGGTTAAGTTGACCACATGTTTACCGTCCTGGTCGGAATCCAGCCTGGTCTGGAGACAGTTGTTCGTCTAGACTGGGTGACATGCGGGACATAACCATTCGCTCAAATAGCTTGTATGTGATGCACAGGAGGGAGATCGGGCGATAGCTTTTCTTGGATTTTGGATCTTTCCCCGGTTTCAGTAGGGCGACTACTCTTGCTTTCCTCCATGCACTTGGCAGCCTGTTTGTGCTTGCGCATACATTGAAGAGGTCCAATAGCCAGGATAGGGTTCTCGGGCCAAAGTGTTGAATCATCTCAATCACTGATGTCATAAGAAATAACTTCAAGAATGTATTCAGAGTAGACTTAATTAATCTGAGCATAAGGCCAAGGGCATCCATTAATGTCTGTCGGCTGTATGGACTCCGAAGTTATTCCAGGTTTGTCCAGCCTCTTTAGCTTATCCATGGAACTTCTGAAGGTTTCTTTGAATCTACATCTTTGTCTTTTGCCATCAACTGTCCAGCGGAGTACCATTCTTGGCAGAACAGTTGCCTTCATCCTGGCACCATTTCTTAGCCATCTCCACCTGCGTCTCTTTATAGTTGTAACTATTCTCACTGTATCTGTCTTTTCTCTTAGAGTTTTATGTCTAATTTTGGTGGGCCAAAATATTCCTTAAATTCTTCGGAGACATTTTGTTTTGAAACTGTTTCAATTTATTTATGTGTTAATTTGGCTGTTACTTTCCAACATTTGCTGCCTTAAAAAAAAGAACTGAAAGGACATTAACATTTAATAGTTTTAATTTGGTTTTGGTCTGCAGTTTGTTTGTTTTTTGTGTTTTTTTTATGGATCTCCAAATTTCACTCAGGATTGCAAACGTTTGATTTGCCTTGCATATATTATGTTTTACATCTTTAGAGTAGAGGATCGCTTTAAATCGGGTCATGTAGTGATATTTCTCTTTGCAGAATATTTCATCTTAAGAAAAGTTCATGCCATTTTGAAAAATGAAGTTTTTGAAAAATGATTTAAGAAACGGAAGAGAGGAATTTTTAAATATGGGTTTTTCCAGAGTACGGCAATATAGTTCCCAAGGTTAGTATTACACTTTAAGACAGTAAAGTAGTAAAACGACGCTGAAATCAACGTCTTGTCAACGCCACAAGACGTCTATCTATTTGAAACATCAGTTCCCAGGAACGAAGCTCCCAACGTATACGAAAACGGACCTGTTAGGTTCGAATCCTTGTTCATATTAGATTCGTTTGGCAACAAATTACAACAACTACTACTACTACTACTACTACTACTACTACTACTACTACTACTACTACTACTACTACTACTGTTACTGCTGCTACTACTACTACTACTACTACTACTACTACTACTACTACTACTACTACTACTATTACTACTATTACTACCACCACCACCACTACTACTACTACTACTACTACTACTACTACTACTACTACTACTACTACTACTACTTATACTACTACTATTAATACTACTACTACTACTTACTATACTACTACTACTACTACTACTACTACTACTACTACTACTACTACAACTACTACTACTACTACTACTACTACTACTACTACTACTACTACTACTACTACTACTACAATTACTTTTACTACTGCAATACTACTACAATAACTACTACTACCACAACTACTTTTACTACCACTACTACTATTACTACACTACTACTACTACTACTACTACTACTACTACTACTACTACTACTACTACTACTTTTACTACTACTGCTACTACTACTACTACTACTACTACTACTACTACTACTACTACTACTACTACTACTACTACTACTACTACTAAAGACTGCAATAATCAATAAAAAAAAATAGAAAAATTATAAATCAACGCATCTACAGTGCGGTCGATCATTGACAAATCTTCGTCCATGACAATGAAGGAATTCTCCAAGAACCTCCTTTGTGGACGCGTTTCCTTTCCACGTTGTACCCATACAACTACCATCTACCTCTCACTGTGTTCTTCACCGAGGCTAAAACGTTAATCCCAATCTGCTTCATAGGCAATCACAAGAGAATTAAGCTAATCCGGATTATCATAGCTGTCCGTTGGAGTGGAGGATTAGATTTAAGCCCTGTCAAAAATCAATGTCGCCAAAAATTACGGCCAGCTAGGCCTAAATACACACGAAGACCTCTCTTTCCTTTCCCTTTCTTTAATTCAAATAAGCATAGCTTAAGCTTTTTGAGCTCTAAATAGTGCAATATCCACTCAATGTGCTCAAAGCGTTTTACAAAGGGTCCCCGACCCACAGCAACACTTAGCATGTAGAACGAAGCATGACGCTTGTTAGGCGATATTACAATTTTTTTCTGACAGAGACAACACTGTTAACAGCCAGCTATTCATTTTACACCCGATTACGGTGGGAGAATGTGAGTCACGAGCCTTTACCAAGGACTCAACTATGCGTCGAGCGAGTCTCGAACCCAGGATCTTCCGATCCGAAAGCGAGTGTCATGCCACTTGACCACATAGCCGCACAAGCTGTGCGTTCAATGAAAATGATGATAAGTCGATCAACACAAAATTTATGATTCAAGTTTTGAAAAAAGTGTTGAAATCAAATTTTATTGTCTTGGTAGACAATACATTTTTCGACTTCATAAAAGGACTCCACGGAACTTTTTATTTGGCCACGGAGACATAAGAACAGAAAATGGTTCGTATAATTTTTTAATAAATTAATTGTATTCAAAATAATGAGAGGAACCACTAACTGGTGTCGATTCAATGCAAGTACTCCCACCAACATTGTCATACTCGCTAACCGGAAGGTTGACAGACAACCCAGAGTTTAGAAATGATGTCTGTTTTCGACGGATGTGACGAAATAAATTTGAATTTTCGATAAAATATCCACGATGTCTAATCAATTTCATAATACACACGCAAACCATTTTCATGTCAATTGTAAACAGCATGCAAAATGGTCACAGACTGCTGTGCTTTGCTTCCAGTTCACCTCACTATGGATGTGGATTTCTCATAAATAAAAACTGCAGGGATTTGACTAGTGACGAATAGAATGTTTCGGACAGAATATGTGTTCTTGAGCTTAAGTGTAAGATCAATTCAAGGAACCAGAATAACGATAACAAAGACGATCACGGTAAGAAGACGTTCACTATCTCAATCGTAAATGTTTACGCACCAAGTCAACGCGCAAAACAATACCCAGAGGAAACTGATAAATTTTACAAAGACTTAGACGATACACTGAACAAAATAGGAAACAAATCAATATTAATAATTGCTGGAGATTTTAATGCCAAAGTAGGAAAACGTCTCGACAGTGACACACTATGTTTAGGATCATACTCAAAAGGAAAACGTAACGATAACGGAGAAAAATTAGTCCAGTTCTGTGAACAGAGAAAACTTTTCATAACAAACAGTGCTTTCAACCACCCATCAAGACACCAGACAACATGGGTAGGACAAAGGAAAGACCAAACCCAAGACAAAATGATAACAATACACAACCAAATAGACTATATCATATGTCGACACCGCCATAAACACTACTCAACCAACTCGCGATCATACGGTGGTACACTGCTAACATCCGATCACAAACTTGTAAAAACGAATTTCAACATAAATGTGTACAGACAACGAAGACAGAAAGGTAAAACGGCAGTCAAAATAAACACGGCAAAAATAGTAAATGAGCGAGAATGTCGCATTCATTACCAATATGAACTTAACTCAAGTCTATGGAAAATAAAGCAAAACAGCAATCCAAACAATGAATGGAAAGAGACGCAAGCGGCAATGAAATATGCGGGGGAAGAAAGTGCAGGCTCTATTAATACAACTAAGAACAAACCAAATCGAACGCCTAACATCGCTATTAACGATCTATCGCGGCAACAAAAAGAACTTAGGATCAGGATACAAAACACGAAAGACTCGGAAGAAATAATAAACCTGAAAACGGAACGAAACAAAATACTGCATTCAATTCGATCACTTACAATAAAACACAGAAACGAGGAATTAGACAAAAAAGTGGAAGACATAGAAAAGTCCAAAAATAACGCATCGTCTATGTTCAAAGCGACGAAATCTCTGAACCGAAAACCATTCGAGAACCCAAAACTACAGGATAAATTTGGCAAACAGACAACAAATCCCAACGATATCCTTGACATTGTAACTGACCACTTCCATCAGAAATTTCACAAACAAGTCTCACAAATATCGCCCTTCTCAGGAAACCCTAGAGACCTAAACAACCGCATCACAACAACTGAAGTTAGAAATAGCATAAAGTGCCTAAACAATAACAGATCCCCAGGCGAAGATGAAATTCCCGCTGAATTGCTGAAATGCGGTACCCTCTCCCTGGATCTGAGCATTGCAAACATAATGAACAAAACATTCTCAACACACAAAGACTGGGACATAAACAGCGGTGTCCTAATTACAATACAAAAACCAGGAAAAACGAAAGGACCCGTAAACAACCTGCGCCCAATAACATTACTGAATACCATAAGAAAAACACTGTCAACTATTGTCCTCAACAGAATTAGACCGAAAATAGAAAATTATCTATCACATAGCCAAAGCGGGTTTCGCCAAGACCGAAGCACATCGGACGTTGTATGGACACATAAATGGTTGGCAGCAAAGGCACTCAAAGAAAACATATCCATAACAATATCCGGAATCGATATGTCCGCAGCCTTTGATACGATCGACAGAGGAAAACTTTTGGAGATATTAACAGAAATAGTAGACGAAGACGAGCTCCGAATAATCCGATTTCTCCTCAGCAACACAAAGATACAACCAAGGATATACGGGGCCACAAAACAGACGCAGTTCGAAAGTAACATCGGGACCCCCCAAGGAGATAGTCTGAGCCCGATTCTGTTCACAATATACTTAGAACACGCTCTGAAAGAAGTTCGAAAAGTCATTCCAAAACCAACGACTCATATTGAGAACGCAATCCCTAGAGAAATCGCCTATGCAGATGATGTCGATTTTATTGGATCAACACCAGCAAATATAGACATCATACAAAATACCCTCATGAAATATAACCTCCAAGTCAATGCCAATAAAACCGAATTTACAACAATATCGAGGAACAAAGAGGAATGGAAAAGAACAAAGAAAGTCGGCTCACTAATTGGAGACACCGAGGATGTACAAAGAAGAAAACAGCTATCAAACGCCGCACTCAGTAAACTCACCAATGTATGGATTAGAGGTGACAAAATAAAGAGAAAAACCAAACTGAAACTGTACCATGCTCTTGTAAAACCGGTACTTCTGTATAACTGCGGCACTTGGGCGTTGACAAAATCCGAAGAAGAACATCTGGATGCCTTCCATCGCACACAGCTAAGAAGGGTACTGGACATCAAATACCCCAAAAAGATCTCAAATGAATCACTCTATAAGATCACAAAAGAAAGACCAATCTCCCTTGACATTTTACAACAACGATGGCAACTTTTCGGTCACATACTACGCAGGGACAAAAACATACCAGCAAACCAAGCCATGTCGGGATACTTCCAAAAACACGGGAACCTTTTCAGAGGAAGACCGATCACAACACTCCCCGTGATCCTAAACAAAAACCTCACAACACTTGGACAAAGCATTAGTCTCATAACGGCAGGGGACCTTGAAAATCTGAGAACCCTAGCAGAGGACCGGCAATATTGGAGACACCTCACACAGGAAATACTGGAAACAGCCAAGGCGACCCGATCTTTCGGTCGAGACGCGAAAGGCATCTAAGTCAGTAAGTCAAGTATGCAAAATATGGTGACAATTGGTATAGTGGTTTCAAAAAATCTAATTTGACATATTAGATATAATAAGATAAGTAGTAGAGAATTGAATGCACGGAGCACGGGTAGAAATTTATTATATATTTACTACATATATATATATATATATATATATAATATATATATATATATATATATATATGTGTGTGTGTGTGTGTGTGTGTGTGTGTGCATTCATAAATGTTATTCTGATTTAAACGATTATAAATGTACCAGCTTTTGTCAGTGAGTTCTGTCTGATCTATTCCCTGTGGTTTCTGTGAACGTACACATTTTTTGCTTGTTTGTTTGTTTTTTTATTGTGTTCTAATTTTATACGAGTACCTATTCATTTATTGGTGATGATGATGATGATGATGATGATGATGATGATGATGACGATGATGATGATGATGATGATGAAGATGATGATGATGATGATGATGATGATGATGATGATGATGATGATGATGATGGTGATGTTGACGATGATGATGATGATTATGATGATGATGATGATTTTAAAAATATCATCTCGGCATTTTTCTTTTCACCGCCAACAACAATCTTTCTCCAAAGAGAAACAAAAATCGAAAAGAACTTTAACGATTTCAACCACGATAACAAGAGCTGGGAACAATGCTCAGATCATAACAAAACGATTATAATTGGACATAATTATTGCCGTGTTATTTGCCTGTTCCCCGAAGCAAGGCAATGCCAACTGTTTATCAAATCTGACAGACACATACTGTAGATTGTTGACTATGAAGCAATAATTCGATAAGAACTTCGTTCTGTCTATAAATGATAAAGGTTGCACGAGTTTTCTATGATTGTACGATTGATCAGGCGTGTGGAACTAGTTAATATTTTGCTTAAACGCAAACCATCGATGGTAATATAATATAATACCATGTGATTTGTTAGTTTACCACTAACTGCAATTGTTTAAATTCCGACGACTGTCCGAGACTGTCCGTGGTTGTGTTCTCTCCATTGTGAGTTGATTTTACCTTGATACGAATTGGATTCAATAGTCTGATGTCACGTCGCCCAGCAACGGCGGCCATCGTGGTTCTAAACAAAGAAAATCGGTACTATTTATTCTTCATGCTGGCTAGAACTTATATTATGTCTTGCGATCAGAATGTGTAAAAGTCAAACCATGATCAGATTTATAATGTTTTTTATTTCATCGGATACGCTTTTATGCTCGTGGGAGAAATATTCCATAAGGGCGCCCGCCATTGTTCCGATAGTTTAGAGCCAGTTACTAAGTTAATATGCGTCATTACGAGGGAAGTGACGTTACGACTGTTGCAGAGTATTAACAGTGAGCTAAAAATACCAAGAGAATGTTTCAAAAACAATAAGGAGTCACTCTAGTTGACGATTTTCATGACTCCAATCATTAAGACAGCTGGGCAGGTTAACCAATAAACGTTCCTTTTTACCAATATAGATAGTATGCGCTTGGCCAAGGAGTTCACAACATTGCCATCCGGAAGTATAACGGACCAACACACAAACTCTGTGTAACCATGAACTTTTAAAGTCTGGTTAATACAGTTTAGTGAGAACAACTCACAAACGCGGATGGCAAAAACAATAACAAAGGCCTGAGTGACGTCATCTGCATACTATCTATAGATAGTATGCGCGTACTATGTAAAGATAGAATGAAGTTGACGTCAATCGGGTCTTTGTTATTGTTTTTCTTTCTTTTTTTGCCATCCGCGTTTATGAGTAATGTTCACTAAACTGTGATAACCAGACTATCTATAAACGTTTAAGGTTACATATAGTTTTGTGTGTTGGTTCGTTATATTTCCGGAAGGCAATGGTGTGAGTTTCTTAGCCAAGTGCACAGTATCTATAGATAGTTCGAAGATGACGTCACTCTGGTCTTTGTGATTGTTTTTTGCCATCCGCGTTTATGAGTAATGCTCACTGAACTGTATTAACCTGACTATAAAAGCTCATGGATACACACAGTTTTGTGTGTTGGTCCGTTATACTTCCGGATGGCAATGTTATGAGCTTCTTAGCCAAGCGCATACTATCTATAGATAGTATGAAGCTGACGTCACTCGGGTCTTTATTATTGCTTTTTGCCATCCGCGTTTATGAGTATTTCTCACTAAAGTGTATGGACGTAGCCATCGTTATGTTATAGCCTGATGCTGACCAAAAAATGACGTCAAAATGCGTCTTTTGCCAAAAAAGAAAACAAATCGTGAGTTGTATTCAACAGTTCAACCAATGAAATAAATAACTTGTTTCCTTGAGCTCTACTAACAACAACTCACTAAGCGGTGCAAAAACCAAATAATGACGTCAAACTGCCAGTCCTTTTGGATTTCAGTATCAGGCTATAACATAACGATGGCTACGGCATCAGGCCATAACTTTACGAAGGCCACGGTATGAACCAGACTATAAAATTTCAAGGTTACACACAGTTTTGTGTGTTGGTCCTTTATACTTCCGGACGGCAGTGTTGTGAGCTTCTAAGCCAAGCGCATACCATCTATAGACACCTAGATAACCCCGCCTCTCGGACAGTCGCCATAATGTAATCAATGGCAGAGATTGGTAAAATGGTATTACAACCGGCGGTAGATGTTTAAGTAAAACGCTCATTAAAACTAAACGCCTGAACAATCGTGCAATCACATAAAAATATGTGTAACCTTAGACGTTTACAGTCTAATTGAGTGAATAGATAGTATGCGCTTGGCTAAGGAGCTCATAACATTGCCATCCGGAAGTATAACTGGCCAACACACAAAACTGTGTGTAACCATGATCGTTTATAGTCCGGTTATTACAGTTTAGTGAGAATTACTCATAAACGCGGATGGCAAAAAACAATAACAAAGACCTGAGTGACGTCATCTTCGAACTGTCTATAGAGTGAGCACCAATCACTCAACGAGTGGTCGAAAAACAATAACAAAGAGCATCGTGATGTCAACTTCCTCCATTCTGTTGTGTTACCAACCAGTTAGGCTTGTTTCTGCAGTCTTGAGGATGTGTCACAAGCTTCAGTTTCGATTGGTCAAAAAGTTACTAGTTAATTATTATATGGGGGTGGGGTCCCGATAACTTACTTGGTAAAATACTCGCTTCACATGTAAAGGGATCTAGATCGATCCTGGGTGAAGTCAAGATTTTTCCGACCCCTTCAACCCCGCCCCCCCCCCCCCCCCCCCCCCCCCCCCCCCCGCTGTCCACCCAGCAATGTTTGGGTTAAATCTTACGGAAAGCACTTTCCGAGACCTATCCAAAGGGTAGCAAGCAATTGCTATTGTCCTTTTCATGCTATAGAAACCAGGATAAATTCCGGTTCCATGAGCCTAATGGCTCTGAAAGACAACTATAATATTATTATACTGTATATACGCTAATCCCTTTAAAAACGGTAGACGTCCCTTCAAGCTGTACTATACTCTACCATTGCATTGTGGGGATCTGGCACTAAACAAAGCTGCCAAGGCACCGGCTGGTTCGATCCCTCCAGCGACACTCGCCGGTCAAGGTGCCCTGGTTACAAAAACTTACTGATGGTGTCAAAAGTGTAAAAACCGGGAACGGATTAGAACTTTGTTGTGATTCGATTCGATTCAATCGTCATATTAGTGGGTGTTTTTAATGAGCCTAAAGGTGCTTGCAACACTTAACGGTAGCATCAGCGCATATAAAGTTTTAGATTTAGAGGTCAATGCCTTCCAACACTCTTGGATCACAGGTACCTGAAAAATAAAAAGACGAAGACGAAGTGGAATAACAAAAATATCCCAGCAGTAATCTACCCTTGTGCCCAGACTAAGCCCACCCGAAGACTTGCATAGATGATGTCATGGATTCAGGCCGACGTGTACTTATTTGCAGGTCTGATAACCCAAATTGTTATGAACTCAAAGTTGTAAGAGAAACAACAACAAAATTTCATATTACAACAATGTTAAAACAAGCCCATAATGATAGCGTTCGGTAATCAAACCTGCAATTACAAAAGAGTCACTCAGATGATTCCTAACACTAACACTAATACATATTAATCCATGGTCACTCTGAGAGGTGATTTATTTACAGGGGAACTTTCTTTCACAGATAGAGACATGTATTCACAACTATTTCCCTTGAGTGGTTCTAAGTGAGGAGCAAGGCAAAACCAAACCACTTTAGATCAAGGAAAGAAAGTAAAAGAAAAAAGAACAACTCGAAATTCCAACTACCCATTTGAAACAACAACAAAACAAGAAACCCAGCATTTAATTTTGAAATCCCCCACTCAAGAAGATCATCTTTAATCTTTCTTCCCCTCCACCATCCGACTTTGGAACTCCTACCAACCACATGTTAACAAGCCCTTTCGACCGATGACTTCAAAAAATTGCTTCCTGCTTTCTTCTATAACTCCTGTTACTAAAAAGACGGCCACACAATCTTCAGCCTGAAACTTTGGCCTAAATGGAGGAAGAAGAAGAAGAAGAAGAAGCACACAAGGGGAATTGAGGACCCTAGCAACCGCCAACCTGATGAAGGTGCTAGTGTTGTAATGCTGAAAAAGAAGCATTATGTTGTTTTGTGTTTTTAATGAGTTAATGAAGTGAGTAGGAAAGTGCCAGAAGACAACAGAGAATAAAAACTTCGTAGCGGCAATGGGGGCTCGAACCCGCGACATTTTTCGTACAATAACTCTGCCTGGCCGGGGAGATTGTGACTCTACCGTATGAGCTATACGAGCCCCCATCGCCGCCGCAAAGTTTGTATTCTCTGTTATCGTCTGGTACTTTCCTACTCACTTTATTTCTTGTTATTATCAACGTAAGTGCCTGCTCCACTCACTTTTCTGAATATGGCACTTGCGACACTTTACTTTCGGTCATTTCAGCAACAGTAAAAAAGGAGAAGATGAGATGGTTAAAAAAAAAAGTATAGATTCACAATAAAAGCACTCGAGAAAAGGCAAAACAAGGGAACTGGATCAACAAACAGAGGAAGATTCCAAGAGCAAGGTATCAATGTGCTTTGTTTGAGATCACATTAAAGTCCCATCCAGACACAAGCACACAATCTTATCATAATTGTTTGTTTGTTTGTTGTTTATAATTTCAAGGGTTTTACGGCGCTTGCAACACATTAGGTCAAATCAGCGCCAGTAAAAAGGAAGAAAATGGGATAGTAAAAAGTTCTAGAATTACAATTAAAGCACCCAAGAAAAAGTAAGACAGAGGGGAATTGGTTCATAAACGGAATTATCGAAGTACTTAGTTTGAGATCACCTAAAAGTCTCACCCATACACAAACACATGTCCACACTAAGAGGAACACACTCAAATGTTTACAAATCATATATAATATGTAAACGAAACATAACACATAGCATAACAGAGAGGTGATTTACAAGGGAAAAAACATCATCTCCCAAAAAACTATACATTTGACTGTTTCCCTCTCTCAGCCAGGAATAGGACAAAACCAAGAAATCTCATTCCAAGACAACGAGAGAAAGCAAGTTGGAAAACAGATATAGGGGGATAGAAGACGCAAAAAGTACCTCCCTGCCCACAATGGGAGGTCAGGAACCCCATCATTAAACAAATGTCTGATGTCAACAGGAATCAATCATGTCGTCCATAGTGAGCAGCAGGACTCAAACTCAGGGCTTTCCGAGTCACAGTGCAATGCTTAGCAAAGTAAAGGAAAGGAAAGGAGAAATTACAAGATTTATTTAATTCAAATTCATATATGCATGCTTTGAATAATTTATTCAATCATTTATTAATTCACTTCTTTTCAATGATTATTGGTCATGAATATTATGGTATGGAACAAACTGCTGACACCTTATCCTCTAAAAGATAAAATAAAATGTTCATATTATCATTGTTTGTCTTAAGGAGTTTTACCGTGCTCACCAAATAATGAGGCAATTTCAGAACCAGTAAAATCTTTATAGGATTAAAATCTAATATCATTACTGATTTAGTTATTTTAAATTAATAAGTGTAATGGCGCTTGCAACTTTTTATGTCATTTACTAGCAATAATAATAATAATAATAATAATAATAATAATAATAATAATAATAATAATAATAATAATAATAATAATAATAATAATAATAATAACAATAGTAATGATAATAATATTGCAAAGCATAACCATGACTTTAGACATTTAAGAAATTGTTTTGTTTGTTTTTAAGTGTTCTACGGCGCTTGCAACACAATAAGGTCATATCAGCGCCAGTAAAAGCAAGAAAATGGGATAGTAAAAAGTTCTAGAAGACAAAGGGGGATTAGCTCAAATAGGGAACAGATGTAGATTCCAAGAGCACACTATCAATGTACTTAGTTTGAGATCACGTAAATGTCTCATCCTAACACAAGCACACACAGGTCCCTGCTAAGAAGAACACACTCAAAAGTTTACAAATTATATGTAAAACATAACACAATGCATAACAGAGAGATGATTTACAAGAAAAAAAATATCATCTCCCAAAACCCTAACTATACATCTGACTGTTTACCCTCCCAGCAAGGGTATCCATCCGGCTAGGGTCAGGAAAAAAACCCAAGAAAGTTTCATTCCAAGACAAAGATAGAAAGCAAGTTGGAAAACAGATATAAGGGGATAAAAGACACTGTAAGTACCTCCCTGCCCACTATGGGAGGCCAGGAACCCCATCCAGCGCATTTAAGAAAAAGATAGATGGACTTCAAGCTCAGTGCTTGCATCAACCCTGGATTAAAGACACCTAAGAGAGAAAATGACAAAGGGGAATAGTTATAGGAAAATCCCAGCAGCAATCTAATCGTGTGCCAATCCTTCGGCCACCCAAAGTCTCACATAGACGATGACACAAGATCCTCGCAAAAAGGGAGACAATCAGATGGTTCCTATTACTTAATATACAAGCGCAAAGAGAGATGATTCACAAGGAGAAAAAAAAGTGATCGCCTCTCAAAGAAAAAGACGTCAATGCACCTTCGACTATTTCCCTCACAGATAAGGTCTTCATTGAAGGTCTGGGCAAGACCAAGTCCAATACAAGGACAGAAAGGGAAAATAGATTAGAGGGATAGATGACCTTACCAGCAGCTTTTCAGATTAAAAAAACTTGGTGTACTTACACCGTTTCATATAATAAATGTTACAATTATAAATTTCATGACATCAGATAACATTATTGATACAGATTTCATTAAAACAACATCAAAAGATAAGATAAGCTTTGTTCCAAACAGCTTCGTTCTTCACTTCCCCCCCCCCTTCTCTCTCTCTCTAACACTCACATAGAAATGTAAATCCACATATAAGCAACCCACTGCCTCAATCTATTTGTATGACTGGGTGAATGAAACACTGAAATGTGAATTTAAACTTAAAAATATAAATAATAAGTTTTGAGTTAAAGTTAGTTACTTTCATTGATGAAACCTTTTCAATTGCAAATAAAAGAATCAGATTTTTAGACATTCTGATGATGATGACTTTAACTTCAATTTTCAGTGTCTCTGGTTCACCAGTATGTTGCAATGTGTCAAGTCAACATTTCAACAATCCTCTCAGTTATTCATATCGTCACCGCCACGGCCATCCAAATTGCTGAGGATTGACGACCTTTTCAGCTTTTTTCGAGGTCCATCTGTGGAGGGTTTAATAAAATTGATCATCATTTATACAGAACACGGTTTGTTTTTAAAAAGTTCTAAGAATAACCTTCTCATAACACAAATACAAGTTACATATCAAAACATACTAATAACTAAGACGAAAAGACTAAGCTGGCAGAAGGTGAAATATTATGATACTGTACAGATTTTTTTCATGCTTCAGTATTGAATTGACCTAACGATTTTTAGTGTTAGCATTTATTTTCATTATTGAAAGCCTAACCCTATTAAAGACTCACCATCGTAAAAGTTTTGTGCTGTCTTTCTGCGCAGATCTTCCAAAGATTCCTCTTCCTCTGCCCACTCCAACACCAACCGACGGCCATATAAATGGGTGGAGTGGCACAAGGCATCAAATGCTCTCTAAAATAAAATCAACAAACAATAGAGTAAATAAAACATATTTTTCAGTAATTAAAACAAACACATTCCATCCATTAAAAAATCTTTTTTTTTGTGCCTAAAGTAATATGAAATTTAAGACAATACAAAAAAAATCTTCAATAAAATCTGAAATTTCAGACAAGAACAACACTGACTTACGACGAGAAGACAAATCTTATATACGTCCTAATAAATACACAATGTGCATGAAAATCCAGGGAAGAGGTAAGTGCATTTATTAGACATTTATAGAATGTCGATTTTCATGATAACCCAGTTACCTTATGCATTGTTTCCTATATTTTATATGATTGTTTTATCAATCTGGCATTAATTCTCTTTGCGACTCAGATTATTATGATGACCCCAATTGCCCAGGACATTGACTTGGCATTGACACGAAACAGAACAGCAAGTGTAATATAAAAATTAAAGTAAAAGCACCAAAGAAGATAAAAACCTGAAAAGGTGTGTATGAAATACACGTGAGCACAGTTTCCTAAAATACCTGAGGACATGGAAAACAGTTTTAGGAAACCATAGTTCCCAGAAACCGTTCACAAAGAGGAATACGGAAAAAAATTTGAGACATTTGAAAACTGTGTGTTTGAGGAAACCATTCTTGAGTGTAATTCCATATTTTCAAATTTGAGTGAGTTGAAAAGAATACAACTTTAAATTGTACCAGCTCTCATGTAACCTCTACGGTGAACTGTTATGTAAATGTTGCTACTCGAAGCTCGAAGAAATAAATAACAACGAGAAATTGAATGTAAGCTTCAATTTAAGATACGAAAACAGATAAAATGGATGTTTCTGGTTTCCCCTTTATCAACAAAAAAGGATGAATGAAACACTACAGACGAATGAGATAATGTGGCTGTGGCATTGTTAAGATGAATGCAAAAACATTGATGGGCAGGAAATGTGGTGAAATGTTAGCATGTCTGACCAGAAATCAGGAAGTCTTAGGTTAGATCCCCAGTTGATGCATGCTATTTTTTTTGGGAAGACTTTTTTCTTGTATGTTGCTTTACTTTCAACTTTTCATGGCACAACTTCTTACACACTTTTTTATATTTAAGATCAAATCAATGCATAGCATTCCTTTCCATCCACACCAAGAAATCTCTTCACAATTATCACAGAGCATTTCAGGTGGCCGGTCCCATTCTTCATGTTAAATGTTGATGTTGGTTTGGGGCCCCTTGTAAAGTATTTTGAGCACATTTGGTGGATATTGTACAACATAAAAACCCACTTTTTAGAAAAGAAAACAAAAAACAACATAATTTTTATAACAGACATTATAAAATATGAAGGAATAAAATATTCAATGGAAAATTAAATAAAAACATTTTCATAAACACATTTTTGTTTTATCCTGTTTGTCATTACAAACCTTAGCATCTTGCTTGGTGAGAAAATCAACAAAAGCAAAACCTCGATGTGGGGCTCCAGTTCCTTGAAGCTTCTTGGGCAGGCGAACAAATTTCAGCTCTCCAAACACTCTGAGGATATAAAATGGTACAGATTAAAAATCAACAAACACATTTAAATAGAATCCGCTGGACTTTGAAAATCAGATGGCAAGACAACATTTCTAACATAGAATTATGGAAAAAGTCAAACCAAGAACCTATCAGCACACAAACGTAGGAGGAAATGGAGATGGGTCGGTCACACCTTGAGAAGACCAGGAAGCAACATTACCCATCAGTCCCTCTATGGAACCCCCTAGGGACACGTAATGTTGCACGTTCGAAACAGACATGGAGGCACTCACTATCTGATGAACTGAAGATGGCAGGCCTCACCTGGGAGGCTACCAAGAAGATTGCCAAGGACAGAGGCAGATAGCGAACGCTCATGGAGGCTCTATGTTCCACAAGGAGCAAAGAAGATTAAATTTTAAAAAGAAAAAGATTTAATAGAAATAAAAGTAATAAAATGTGTTAAGTAAATTTCAAAATCAATATTTGGCTGAATATAAAATTATTCTAAATTAAATGTATTTATTAGACAATATATTGTGATAGAACATAAAAAAGAATATGGATAAGATTCTCAAAATTTTTAAAAGGACTCTCATAATTCTCTGGGGTTTTTTTAAAGCGCTTTGATTTTTTGGTGCAAAACAAAAAAATAGGAAAAAAAAATAGCTTCATTAATTCCTCCAAAAAAAACCCCCAAAAATCCCAAAAGACTTAAATTTTAAACAACACAAGTTTTAGAACTAAAGGGAGACGAGGTGACCGGGGTCAATTTCCGTCTAATGTCACTGAACACATTTTACTCCAATAACTCTAATACAATGAACAAAAACATTAATGGCAAATTTAGTTGTTGATGTCCATTTCAAATAAAACTAAACTAAATCTAAGTGTAAGTAATTAAAATGTCATGCAATGCTAAAACTAATAACACCAAAGATATTTTCATACAAAGGTGATCAGAACTTCATATTTTGATTAACTTTTTAAAGAACAGGTTTCCTCACTTGAATAATTCCTCAATCTCCTTCCTCTTGGCCTCAAACGGGATATTTCTCACCAGGATTTTAGTGTTTTTCTGTTTGGTCTCCACCTGCTGCTTACGGCCACTTGCTGTAGGCCTGAATGCAAGGGAAAAGGAAAAGAAACGAGTTAATGTACCTTTACCAGCAGACACACAAAAAAAAAAAGAAAAGAAAGAAAAAAAACGACAAAACAAGTTCCAGCCTTGTCAATGAAATGAAGCCTGTATTTCCTTTAAAAGGTTTCAGGAAACATTATTTTGATGAAAAAAACCTAAAAAACTGCTAATGCGAAACAAACTCTCTTTGAGCATATAAATTAATTGTCTCTTGATCTCAACATTAAAAAAAAATAAGTTATGGAAACCGATGCATATCTCGCTGGAAAAACTTTAGAACATCTGTTATCTCTGAGATTTGAGATTTCTTTCTTCAATGCATTCTTTGAAACTTACACATTTAAATTAACTGTTTTAAATTTAAACTACTTGATGACGAAAAAATCTTTTTCATCCAGTTTTTCTCCTTTCCCAGATTTCCTAATCACATTGACAAAATTATAAGTGTTTTATCATAAATCGAGGATGATAAACATTTCAAAATTTTCAAAATTCACAGATTTTGAGGAAGAAATGCAGAAAGGTAAAAAAAACCCCCTGTAATCTCATTTTAAAAACAACAGCTGACAACTGTGCATAGTTTATGACACTCCCAAGACTAGTGTTGATGCTTTATTTCTTACTTCCCTTTCCTTTAGTGAAAATGTTCAAATAAAGAAAAACAGCAAACATTAATTCTTCAAATAACATTTTCCTAAAACGCTGAGCAAATCAATAAAACATTGATGTGAATAATTTACAAAACCGACCAGACATAAGATAGAATCATTATCAAAAACTCACTGTGTGTTGCGGTCAGACATCTTAAGTTCCAAGTTATGACCTTCAAGTTTGGACTTCTGGAGGTTTTTCAAGGCCTCTTTGGCATCTTTCTTCTTCAAGAACTGGACAAACCCATAACCCATGGACAGGACTTCACCTGATATCAGAATAATAATAACAATAACAATAATAATAATAATAATAATTCTTATAATTATACGACTACTACTACTACTAATTATTATTATCATTATTATTATTATTATTATTATTATAATAATCCTATATGTATAGTCAAACCGACAATACTGTAGCAATTACTTTGAAACATTAACATACAAATATCCACTATCCCTTACTACCCACTCCTTCCTGGATGAATATGGGGTGGTGGGAAAGGATGGGGAGGGGGATAGAAAATAGATCGTGACATTATACCACTGAAAAAATGAATTAATTTCAGTCAAATACTCTACCTACCTAAAGAGAATTGTTTTTTTTTTTTTAATTATAAGATATCTGAAACACAACCAAGACAAAGAAATAAAGCTATTGAAAATAAATAACTTATAACCTTACCTGGCTTTTCTGCATTTTTTTTCTTTGCCACTGTTGCAGAAACAATAGTTCCCATTTTCTCAAAATGCTGTGGACAGAAGGAAATGAAAGACATTCTAATAAAATTGAAACAATCTTTATAAAATAATATAACACGCTTAAAATTAGATTTTAAAAAATATCTAGGTAAGAATACCTCAAGCATAATTAATTATAAAAACATTTAATTTCAAGATAAATTGAATATGGCAAAATATTCAAAAAGTACAAAGTAATATGTCCAATATAACAAACGAACAAAAATCCTAATGAATACAGAAATATAAAAATAAATGAAAAAATAAATCAATCAATCGATAAATAACTATATGAATATACTTCAAATTTGTACATGGATTTGGCTTTGACATATTGTGTGTCAAAATGTGTTGAGTGGAAACGTCATGGCCTGAACATGTAACACTGCCCCCCCCCCCCCCCCCCCCCAAAATAAATTTAAATTAAAAAAACAAAGAAAAAAAACAATGAAAAACAACTCGAACAATGCAAAAATGACAACAAAATACAAAACAGGTTCAAACGATAAACACATAAACACCAGATCAAGAAAATAGAACAAGATGTAGAAAAGTCACCGTCACAACTCAACACAAATAACAATCAAACAATAAAAAATACAAAACAAACACATTTTTAAAAAAAGAAAAAGACAAATATAGCAATTCTGATCAAACCTTTTTCAGATCTTCATCTGTTGTCTTGAAGCTCAAGTTCTTCACAAAAATAGTAGCACAAGTCTCAGCCTCAGGCTCAGCTTCCCCATCAACCTGAATTCAAGAAAGAAGTCAACAGATTATAAAATAAACATCAACCTTGAAACAAAAGACTTAGAGCTCAACCCATGCTGGTTCTTCATCAAAACCCACGGATCCAAAGTTTATCCCTTTTCTGCATTGTTAATTGAAAATATCAATTGCTTGCCATCATTTTGATAGGATGTTATCATATAGTACGGTCATCCCTGTGCAAGATAAGACATCCTAACAACATTAGGCAAATGTCCTCCTATACAGTGTTCTCATTACAAAGATGACCTTTAACCTTTGTCAAATGGCTTGGGCAATTAAAAAATATTTTATTTTTTTTTAAATGCAATACGATAAGTGTCCTAACCCATTATCAGAGAGCTATTGCAGACTTTGAAATGACATTGGCCCATCAAATCCAATTTAGTTGTGGTTAACTTTTTGTGTTGCTTTTTTTGTTTAGTTTTTCATTAGTATTCTCATCTTGTAATTTCAAAAGCGTATCTTTCCTTTGGATTAATGAAGTCCATTTGAATTGGAGTTGTAACATTACCGTGATAATTATGGTATGTGACGCAAATGGTGAGTATTTTATTTATTAATAGAGTATTATATTTCTCAATTAATTTTCTGTCTTAAAAGGAAAACTTATAAAACTGTATCCTGATGAAAAGAAAAACAAACCTTTTCTTCTTCCTTCATTCCATCAGATGTCTTTCCAACCTCCGCTCCTTCTTTTTCCTCCTTCACTTCTGCCTGCTCTTTGTCTTCCTTGTTGTCCTCCTCCATTGCTTCCTCCTCTTCCTCCGGCTCCTTTAGGTCGTCCATCACCTCCGCCTCCATACCCTTTGCCGACGATTTGGAGAAGATTCCCATGGGGGCCCACTCCAGGTAGAGAGGGATAGAGCGAAACTGGTGGGATGAGAAGAATAAACCGTGACAATTTATGAAAAATACATTAGCTCTAATGGCAGAAATTTAATATTAATTTAATTACAGAAAAAAAGAAATAATGACAAAAAGAAGAAAAACCAAACACATTTTTTATCCGTTTTAAAAAAATTAGCTACTGCAGTAAAAATCATAACAGTAATAATAATAATAATGACATGGATTAATAATAATAATAATAATAACGTAATAATAATAATAATAATAATAATAACGTCATAATAATAATAATAATAATAATAATAATAATATCAAAAGCAGCATCTCGAAAAAACAATAAGAAATAAAACATATTGTGTACTTAACCCATTGCTTGACAGAACACCCGATTGCAACTGGTGATTCTTCATAGCTAGTTCTTGTCATAAATGATTAAATCAACCTCTTTTTGTACATCTTCGGGAAATATCAAAGTTTAATTTCACTTCTAAATATTTTTTACAGCTAGTCAAGTTGAAAAAGTATGAAATTTGAGAAAAGTTGCTGGAAATCACCCGATTTACTTCAAATAAAGATTAAAATGCTCTGGGGAGCAAATTCTTTCAGAATGTTTTTTTTTAATGCAAATCCAAAATTTTCACTTTCCAACTAATTATGTCATGCACTGACACATTTCTGGAGCTCATGGTTTCAATGAGAGAACGAAACTCAGAGAATCAAACAATTCATTAAAACAACAAGAGACGACTCCAGATATTAGCCCAATGTGGAAAGGTCTTTTGTAATTATTCTTTGTCCACCAATCAAGGGACACCAATTTGTTAAAAGATTATAGCATTGAAACTGAACTTCAGTAATATAACTTAAATGGAAACAAAACAAAGGTAAATATTAATTTTGGCTGAAATATTATATAGACTTTACCTTAGAGAAATTTAGCTTGGAAAATCCAATTTTGGCTTCAGACGGGTCCAGATATTCCACAATGGCCGTCACTCCCAAAGGAGGTAATAAAACACGTTTGACTGTTCCATATTTGTTGAAAATTTCTTTCAGTTCCTCATGTCTAACTCCATTTGGAAGATTTTTTACTAAAAGGACAGTTTTACTTCTTTTTCCTGCAGCCTGGTAAGCGAGAGAATTACAAGATTATTGCATTTTTTTCAAAATTAGATTCATGTTATAAATCATGTTGGAGCACAATAATAAGCAAAGTTTTAAATATTCAAAAAATATAATAAAATAACAACAGCAATAATAATAACAACAATTTATTATTACCACTATAATAAATAGACCTGTAAATGAGCTCTATAAAAATTGACTGAAACTGAAACTCTTCGTAATTCGTCGTAGCGGTAAAATCCAAAGAATCAAAATTAAAGGTAAACAGCAAGCTCACTTGAGCAAAGCAATGGCAGAAAACTAATTTGCGTGGGATTTAATTAGGCTACTTACCATTGATCCTTATAATTAGGTACCCAATCAGTGAAGAAACTTAGGAATGGTCAACCAGTTGGTTTACAACATGAGGCAATCGAGATGTGCTTGTAGCAATCATTTAACTTTCGATTTGAAGGTGTCTACATAACGAACTTCCGGTATTCGCACTTTTCTTTTTCATACTTATCCTGTCCTTCAAGTAAATGTGGTCAATTTTGGCTTAGACGAAACAGTGAAATTTATCGCTCGGCAGCTCAGTTAAAATTGGCTACGACAGGCTTGGAAAGTGAAAAAATAATTTCACAAAGGCTGTGTGAAAATACACTGGGGTGTGTTCAGACACGGCAATTCTAAAAAGCGTCGCTTAGCCTTAGCAATATATCCATCGTTAATATAAATGGCCCATGAGCTATGCGTAGCGCTGTGGAACATTCCTAATTAACTTTACAGTCATTCGACTACGATTCATGAATTCTTTCTTTATTCAATTCTTTCTTCCCTTTTTAAAAATATTTGAATTTGACGAATTGACTGAGAATTTACAGGTCTAAATAAACCATTATTATAATAACCGAACCAAAGAGATCAATACATTCTTGCATTTTTCTATCTGGGACTCCATCATGCAAAACCTCAAATTTTTGTCTTCCTACAAAACCTTCTCCCAATTTGTCGTTACTTGCCTGGCTAAAGCTGTCCAAGGACACTCCGTATGATAGAAGAAACTGTCGGGTTTCTGACACGATCTGCGTCTCTCCCAGGGCCATCCTCACTCCCAGACTACCTTTACTTGACTGTTTAGAGACAAAAAAAAAAAAAAGATAAATCATAAGATCAAGTTTTCCATTGAAATTCTCTTTCACCAAGATGTCAACTGAAAGAATCATTATCTTTTAATGTAAAAAAAATCCCCAACAATACTGGAGCATTTATATAGAGCGATATCCACTAAACGTGCTCAAAGCGCTTTACAGGGCTCCTAGCCAACAGCAATACTTAACATGTTGGACAAGACATGACACCTGTTAGGCAATAGTACAAAGACAAATCTGTAAACGGCCAGGTACTCATTTAACACCTCAGACAATGTCAGTAAAGAGCTTTTTTCCAAGGACTCAACTATGCACTGCTCAGAATGGAACTCGAACCCAGTACCTTCAGATGCAAAAGTGTCATATCACAAGACAACATATTATCCGTTAATAAAATTTTATGGACTAACATAAAATACATTCAAGATACTCATTAAAAAAATATAAAACATATCAAATATTTTATAAATTTCTTCCATTTTTTTTTTCAACATCATGAATAAGCTAACTTGGCCAAGGTGAGTATGTCTGTAGATAGGCATTAAAAAAACCCCAACAAAATATGATCCTATTGAATGTTGCATGAACACTTCAACAGAAACGTGCTTGATTAACTAACACAAGGACCAAACATTTTTATATTCAAAATTTCTTAATATTCAGATACTACACTTCTAAAAAAAAAAAATCAACAATATAAAAAGTTACAACAGACAACGCACATCATCTAGAATATTGCTTTTATCAACATTATATCGCTCGGCCATGATGTCAGCTACTGCATTAGCACCAAGAAACAAGGAGTTCCAATTGTGGGAACTGTGGAGAGAAAGAAAATTTATGACGAGTATGAGATGTGTGATTAAATAATGGAGATTGAAACATTCTTATGTAACCCAGTCTTACCAGTCTTACGAGACAAAGAAAAAAGTTGATATAGTCTTCTGCATTTCGAATTTACTAATAAATTTTAAAAATAGGAGAAGTTCTTCAGAGCCATCAGACCCATAGAGCCGGAGTTTAAATAGCTTGAAACGGACAACAGCAATTGCTTACTACCTTCTGGATGTGACACTAGTCTATCGCAAAGTACTTTTAACTAGATCTAACAGAACCAGGTACCCAATCACTGCTGGGTGAACAAGGGGGTCAGAAAAAAAAATCTCGACTGCACCTGGGCCCAATCTCGGTCCCTTTTGCATGTGAAGCGAGTGCTCTACGAACTGAGCTGTCAGGACCAATTAAACCATTGTAAGCCAATCAAAGAAAATATCATACATAGACTGGGGACATAGACAGATGATGATGAGGGAGGTGGTGGTGCCGACGATGAGAATGATAATGGTAACAATTTTTCTCGAATAATAAAATGGAATAAAATTCTGGAAAAAATAGCAGGCAATTGGGGGAAATCAGGAATGAGAACGAATATCAGGAATTTCCCAATAGAATCAGGAGAGTTGGCCACTCTGCAACCCCCCCCCCCCCTCCCCCACACACCTTTCTGAAAAACAAAACAATAAAAAAAATATACTGTAGTATGGAAACAAAATAAACAAAAAAAATAATAATAAATAAACAAAAGGCTGAAGCCATAAGTTCTTATAACAATTTAATGGCGACTGCCTGATTCAAGAATCTTTTTCTAATAAAGATCTGAGTTATTGCCCTTAAAAAAAAAAACAATTAACAAAACAAAACCATCACACAAAAAAACATGCAAACCTTGACCCCTTGGCCTTTTGCTCCAGGTCTTTCTTTTTCTTATAAGATGATTTTTCTGGACAAAATAGACAGGATAAGATATAATTAGTCCAAACAAGTGCAGCTTCAATTCAGGTTTTAAAAAAAATATAAAAAAATCATGAGGGATTGTTTCTGCTTCTTGCCATTGTTGGTTTTAAGTTTATATTTTCAAGGATTTTACGGAACTTGCAACACATTGAAAAAATTCTTTTTTTTTTGGAGCTTTTTTATTTAGTGCAATATTCACTAAACATGCTCAAAGCACTTTACAGGGGGTCCCTGGCCAACAGCAACACTTAACATGTAGGACGAGACATGACGCCTGTTAGGCGATATTACAATTTTTTTCGGACAGAGACAACGCGGTTTACTGCCAGGTACTCATTTTACACCTGAGTACGGTGAGAGAATGTGAGTTAAGAGCCTTTTCCAAGGACTCGACTATGCGCTGAGAGAGGCTCCAACCCAGTATCTTCCGATCCGAAAGCGAGTGTCATACCACTAGACCACATAGCCGCATTTAGTTCATTTCAGCGCCAGTAAAGTGGAAGAAAATGAGAGTGAAAAAATTCTACAATAACAAGTAAAGCTACCTAAGAAAAAGTAAGACAAAGAGGACTGGATCAAATAGGAAACAGCTGTAGATTCCAAGAACGCACTATCAGTGTACTTAGTTTGAGATCACCGAAAAGTCCCATCCAGACATAAGCGCAGGATCCCACTAAGAGGAATACACTCAAATGTTTACAGAATATATCCAAAACAGAATACATAACAGAGAGATGATTTACAAGGAAAAAATAATCTCCCAAAAGTAATACTAAACATCTGACGTTTCCCTCTCAGCTAAGGATTCAAGCAAGGGCCAGGACAAAACCAAGTAATCCCATTCCATGACAAAGACAAAAAGCAACTCGGAAATCAAATATAAGGGGAGAGAAGACACAGCAAATGACCTCCTGAATGATTACAAAAAAATTGATGTAATAATCACAGGGAACTATTCTGTTTTTCTTTAAGAGTTAAATGATACATGGAATGCTTTTAGGTCACAAGGGTGCCAGTAAAAAGGAGACGATGGAAAATTTAAAAAATGATTATTCACCTGATGCTTATCTTCTACAAGCAAAATATAAAAAAAGACAAAAGGAACATAAGTATATACCAGGGGCAATCTAGGCACATCAGTGTTATGTCTAATCCTACAAGTTAAATTTTGCTGTTGGCTTAGCATCACATTCCGTGGATATTGCTCATAAAAGCCAACATTTTAAAATTTTGTTCTATGCTAGACATTTGGTGTTAAGCTCACGATTCATAAAACGTCTGTTATTATTCAAGTAAGGAAATGTAACCAATCTATAATTCTGTCATTTTCCCCTCTTTAGTTACCAAAAATAAAAGATTATTTTGACACGAAAATGACAAGAAAAGCACAGAGTCATCTGAGTATAAATAAGGGTAAAGTAGTTCCCTACCTTTAGACTCCTCCTCCAGTTTGAGGTCCTTGCCAGGCAAGATGTGTAGAATGCGTCCGTGTAGTGTTGTGTGGTCTAAAGCCTGGAAAGCCTTCCAAGCGTGCTCGGGGAACACATATATCACATGGGCAAATCCTTTGGGCTGCTTTGTTAGAATGTCTACTGGAACAGTCACTTCTGCTAGAGGACCTGAAATAAAAATCTTTCCATATCATTTTTCTGAAATAGAAATGTTTCCATATCATTTTTTCATGAAAAGATATGATAGAGAATAGAGAGAGAGAATTTTTTTTTCCAAATGAATGTGAAAATATAAGTGGTTAGAATTGTTCTTCGAACAAACTTTATTTTTATTCCTGCAAATAATGACTTCCTTCACATACAGACATGTCATCTGTTAAAACAACTTGCAGCTGAAATATGCTGAAGGAGATATAGCCTGTGACAATTGGCCAGTCAGACAAAATAGTCACAATTTGGCAAAATCTGTACTTATAATACTGAAAAAATCCCACTACAATAAAAGACGGCTGCTAAATTGGCCTTTTATATTGGAAAGTAATGACTGTGACAAGCCTCTAGCAAGCTATATCCTGTTATATTAAACTAAACAATACCTTGCAATTACAAGGCAGAGTTACAAGATGAGTGCTTGGCAGTAGAGATAATAGACAAACAAGGTAAATAACTCTTACCAAATTTGCCAAAAACTTCCTCCAGTTCTTCCTCTGTGACTCCGTAATACAAATTCCTCACAAAGAGTCGACCAGACTAGAAAGAAAGAAAATTATTTTTTTAAAATCGGTCTTTTAATCACATGATTATTTCATTTTTAGAGTTCAACGAAACTTGAGTTGTTTTGATATCACATAAAAAATTTTAAATTTCAAAATCAAAACTTTTCAAATCAAAACAACTCTGCCTACACATTTTGAGCAATAAGATGCCCTGCTAGAGGCAGCTACACTTCGCATTATTTCTTTGTTTTCTCTTTCTATTTCACTATTTTTTTTTTTTTTTTGTGTGTGTGTGTGCTGATCAAAATCCTAATAAGATAATTAATTAGTTTTATCAATTCCCATCTTTTCACAGTACATTTTCCTAGTGTTTTTAACATTCCATAATGTATCTATTCATTTATAAATTAAATTTTCACTTTCATTCAGCTCATCCTTTGTATTAATTCTTTACAGGACCGATAACCCAAATTGTTGTAATCCCATTGCTGTAAAGGAAATATCTTAAAACTAATGCAAAATATTTCCCATCACAACAATCATAACTGAAGCTCATAATTGTATATTGCAGATAAATGAGCGTGGCTTCATCAAAAACACTGTAAGTATCCAACAAATAATCTTTCCTCATTCAAACCTAACCACTAACCATGACTGTTGATGCACATGGTGAATGAATATGAAGAAATTAAGGGGTGGGGAGAAATGAAACATATAAAGTGAACTTTGTTATAGTGTGAAATCCTACAATTTGTTAGAAGGGGCCCAAAACAGACAGTATCAGTTAACAAAGAGCTATTACAAGTTTGTTTTTTAAATTGACAGATACAATGTTATTTATTATTGGCCACTTAAAATAATTGAAGAATCGAGTAAGTAAAAAATAACCACTTTGAGAGAAAAAATTGGACGAAAGCGTGATGCAAAACCTTTTAACTCTATCGATAAAACAAAAGTGTTAGATAAAATTATAAATGAAGAATCTAGAGTTTACATCTTCAATGCTTTCAATGTCTTGTTTCTTTCCTTCCTCTGCTTTCATCACCCAGGCAGGCGGGTTGTAAACCGTTTCTGGCTCTTTCTCCTCATTCCATTTCTTTAAGAATATTTTTTTGTCACCTGTACCAAAGAGAAAGAAAAAAATAAACCCCCGTCACAATCACAATAATAATAAAATATCATCATATCAAGTAAGATCTTTAACATAGACATCATCACCATTGTATTCAATATTAAAAAAAAAAAAGAGAGAAAGAAAGAGAGAGAGAGAGAGAGAGAGAGAGAAAGAGAGAGAGAGAGAGAGAGAGAGAGAGAGAGAGAGAGAGAGAGAAAGAGAGAGAGATAGAGAGTTGGGAATACCAAAAATATTGAGTAGAATATTCCTCTCATGTACCTTATTCAAGTTTGGTTGCTTGCGGATGTGTGATTTATTATTTTTTAAATTTATGTCGAAATTGATAAAATTCAGATGCTAAAATTCACTCCCCACTTTATTTTCTAATTAACAAAGTTGTTAATTGCACACTTCACTTGTTTATCCACGTAATTTATTTCTTATTCTTGCTCATTGACAAGTACAATATTAGCATTATCCATTTTTGTTTCATTTCTCTTTGATTTGTTTGATGATTATGAGGACAGGAACAGCATTTTCAGATGCAAGGTTGTAATCACAAAACTATACTTTTTGAATATCTTAAATGTTTTAAATCAGGCACCGTCCGGAGGAGAGAGATAATTTTTTTTCATTTTGAGAGGTTTGGCGAGTGCCCAATGTTATGATAACAACCATATCAACGTACCTATGTAGTTCTTGTTTCTCATCATGGCTTGATCAACTTCCTTGGCGGTAGAGAACTCAATGTAAGCTACACCTGAAACAGAAAATGCTCCATTGCTTTACATTGCAAAAATGAAATGTACTTTTTGAAAATCCTTGTAAAATACCCTGCAAAGTGAAAAGAAACAGGGGAATATATTCCTTGTTCTTCCCAAGGTTAAATGCACACCTGCCACATGCAAAAACAAAAATCTGTATTCCGTTCCACAAAAATCTCGATTTCAATTGTTAAAAGTAGATATAGACTCAACAAGAATATTACTATTTGCATCGTGGATAGCTCATACGGTAGAGTCACGCTCTCACCGGCCAGGCGGAGTTGTCATACCAGTAAGGTCGCGGGTTCAAACCCCCATCACCGCAGTGAAATTTTATTCTCTATTGTCTTCTGGCACTTTCCTACTCACTTCATCTCTTTTTACTATTTTAATCCATATGTATGAATTCTGTAAACTTACAAAATGATTGAAAATTGGTGTAATTTTAACTATTTGGTCAATAATTTCACTTCTGCACTCTTTTCATCATTCAAATCTGATAGAAAAATCCAAATTTCTTGAAAAATAATTCACACTAATCTTCTACTTATTCAGGAATTTCAAAGCCTTTTACATTGCTTCATTTTCTCCTTCAGTAGCCCACATGAACCCAAATTGCACGAAGTTATCTGGTGACAATGTTACAACTGGACCATAGTACTTACCAATTGGTTTCCTCTGCGCATTTCTAGGAACTTTGATGGTTTTAGGCTTGAGTGGTTTGAAAAATTCTCGTATGGCTTTCTGGTAACAAAATATTTAAAAATATATATATTAGACTTTGTAATTGAATCAATTAGCCCCCAATGCTGTTGTACAGATCTCTAATTAAACACTTGTAAACAGTCTTAGGCTTATGTCAATACCTAACAAACGAAAGATGGCACATAACATGACAGGACATTTGGATAAAACCAGAAACTACACCACTCTTGAATCAGGGTTGCCTAAGGAAAGGTACGACAAAAGGGGATAGTAGTTTGTGCGGATATGTGGTCTTGTGGTATGACACTCGCTTTCGGATCGGAAGGTCCTGGGTTCGAGCCTCGCTTGGCGCATAGTTGAGTCCTTGGAAAAGGCTCTTTACTTACATTCTCTCACCGTACTCAGGTGTAAAATAAATACCCGACCATTAACAGCCTTGTCTCTGTCCAAAAAAAAATTGTAATATCGCCTAACAGGCGTCATGTCCAGTCCCAAATGGTAAGCGTTGCAGTTGGCCAAGGGCCTCTTGTAAAGCGCTTTGAACTCAATTTAGTTACAAGTAAATCCCAGCAGCATCTATTCCTACGACCAGCCTAGGACCACCCAAAGGCTTGAACAGGCAAAGACATCAAAGTCTTTTCTTTCTTTTAGATATGGGGGGGGGGGGAATCATCACACAGAGAGAGAGAGAGAGAGAGAGAGAGAGAGAGAGAGAGAGAGAGAGAGAGGGAGAGAGGAGAGAGGGAGAGAGGGGAGAGGGGGAGAGAGGGAGAGAGGGAGAGAGGGGAGAGAGAGAGAGAGAGAGAGAGAGAGAGAGAGAGAGAGAGAGAGAGAGAGAGGGAGAGATACCTCTGAAGAGTGGCCTGTCAATCCCTTCATTTTGATAAGAAACTGTTTTTCCTCCTTCTTCGGCTCCTTTTCTTCCATCTCTTTCTCCTGTGAATAATAATAATGTCGTTTTAAATATTACACGACACTTTATCCACATGTACACCATTGATAACTTCACTATTGACACATTGGAGGCAAAATTAAATCTTACTTTAACCTGACAACAGATCAAACCATTTTCACTAAGAACAAAAATGAAACGTTGAAGCCTGAATATTTTATCACTAATACCTTATAGAGAGTATGCGATAAAGACTAAGGGAGATAATTTCTGACATTTTACACGGTTCAGTCCCTTGATTAACGTATAGGTTTCTTTGAAATGGAGACCAATGCTTTCAACACAATGGACACTGTATCGAAAAAACGCTACAAAGAAAAAATTGAATGTATGAAAGAGATTGATCCATATGACATAAAATCGGAAAACTGGACAAAAACTTATCAAGACTTATCCTCCAATCACGTACCATCATATTTTTATCTATCTATCGCTATCTATCTATCTGCATGTCTGTCTATCTACCTACCTCCCTATCTATCTATCTGGCAGATATGAACTAGTTCCATTTGCATACAAGATGAGTGCTCTTGCTGTTCCTTAACAATATGTATGCAGGCCAAATATGGAACTAGAATTCACACAGCCTAACACTCAATGCATGGGTCAAAGTTCGTAAGACCCATTTTGCTTACAAGAGGAAACTAAAAAATTTTTAAATCTTGTGTTTTAAACTTGCACATACATTAACCCATTTAAATGTGCAATGGTTGATTATTACCAAATGGCAGTGATGACGATGTGCTGGTGGTTGTAGTTGAAGTGGTGGTGATGATAAAGATGATGATGTGGTGGTGATAGTTAGGAGTAGAAGTGTTTGGTAATGTTGATGATGATATATTGGTGGCTCAGTCGTTTTACATGAAGATCATGATGGTATGGAGATAATGATACTAAAGTAGTGGTTGTAGTAGGGGTAGTAGAGTAATGTAGATGTAATATTGATGCTGTGGCAGTGCTGGAGGTAGGTGGTCAAGTGGTAGTGCTGGAGGTAGGTGGTCAAGTGGCATTGTAGTCCACTTTGAGCCATTCTGGATCCACTTCTAGTTCAAGCATCATCCACAATATCTTATTTTTTGTTATTCATTATCATGTGGAGTTTATATCTGCCATGGTATATAAAATAAAATAAAGATCTGAACAAAGTGTATATGAAAGGTGCCAGAAAAGCAAGAAAGAAAAATACAAGAAAAAAAAACATCCTGAAAAATCAGTCTTCTGAGGTTTGATCCCCAGCTGAGGTAGACTGATTTTTTATGATGGTCTTGTTCTCCTATTTTTCTTTCTTTCTATGTGTGACACCTTTCATATACACTTTTTCAGATCTATCTTATACTGGTGCCTGCTCCTTAATTTCTTTATATAAAATAAAGGTTACAGGACCATAATTTTTTTATGATTTTAAGGAAAAGAACTAAAGGGAATTTATAACGGCCACACGATGCACAGAATGTAATACAATCCTGCTACCTTTAAATTGCATGATTGAAATTTTTTTTTAAATCAAGCAAAAATACCACCAAACCAACCCTTGTTTCGGTGTTGACATCAAATACATTCCATACAATTGATTTACCTCCACTTGCTCATCGTCATCATCTTGGTTTGGCTTGCCAGATTTTTCCTTTGCTTTCTTTTTCTGCTTCTGATCCTCCTTGATTTTGATGTTGACTGTCGAATACTTGCTCCATGGTCTTACATCTGAGTTCCCTACACCTCTGGCTAGTTCCACCTGTAGAAATTTTTTAATATAATAAAATAATAACATTTTAGATAAACATTGAGCGTTTATATATTGCAATATCCACTATAAATGTGATCAAAGAGCCATACAACTGTTCCAGATCCAACAGCACCACTCAACATGTAGGACGAGACATGAAGCCAGTTAGGCAATATTACTTTTGTTACGGATGGAGACATTACTGTTATTGTTAACAGCCAGGAATTATTTTACACCTGAGTATGGTGAGAGAATGTCAGTAAAGAGCCTTTTCCAAGGACCTAACTATGTGCTACTCTGAGCAGGACTGGAAACCAGGACCTTCTGATCTGAAGACAATGTCATACCACAACACCACATAGCCACAAATTGTTGTTTTCCAATAAAACAAACATAACAGACAATCAATTTGATCCATTTCAATTTTTACGGCCATCAGGCCCAGAATGACCTATCACCTTTGATCGCTCAAAAATAATATACCCTTTGTTCATTTCGGACCTCAAACTGATTAAAATATGCAAAATCACAACAGTTGCTGAGTCTACAAGCCCATGAAGATACAGTATTATCTCAGTAACTGTTACATGACATAGAAAATAACATTTTTACCCTCCAAACAGTCATTGTTTTATTAAATATTACTTTCCATTAGATCTTATTATAAAATATTAGACAAAAGCATCCAGTCGCATATAAAATTTTCAAATATTAACAGTCTTCATCAGGCCCTCTGTTTGTTATTTGAATACTCTTAACAAACCCACTTCACAATAAAAGGACTAGAATATGAAGTGGAGTTTGAAAATTGAACAACCCCTCCCCTCTTACCCTTCCAAAAAAAAAACTGAGACAAATAGAAGAAGAAAACACTATCACCTGTATCCTTGAAGTTCCAATAAAAGTTTTATGAAGTGTTGATTTGACATCTTCGGCATCCTTCTCTGAAGTAAATCCAAGGAAAGCAAACTTGCGAAAGACTCCATCACGTGTGAATTTCAGGGTACAATCAGTGACTTCTACTGATGGGCTTATTTTTTTTACATGGTCGGTAAGTCTTTCTTTAGTAATCTGTGAAAATTTTCTTAAAATGATTAATCCAAGACATCAAAATCAAATCGGATTTTAAAAAATGCTCTCAAAAAATCTCAAAATTTTATGAAAAAGAAAAATCGACCAGAATGCATAATTTCAGTGATGAATGCTTTAACTTTTTTAAATTTTAAGCATTTTACATATGTAAATATGTACATAAAACATAGGCAGTGGCTAGGTACACGGTAACCGGGCACCTAGCCTCAGGATCTACGTACACGGTAGCATCGGTAATTGGTTTGCCGCTACAATACAAGCAATGGATGGACCTCGCTCTAGTCTACTGATGAGTGCCCTATCTATAGGCTATAGGTTACATTTTTCCTCGCATTCTCATTGCAAATTTACTAAAATTTTCATCGACGTAAAAGAGACGAGAGAAGAGAGATTTTAGATTAATATCATGGTCATAGGCATAGTCCGTGGTCATAACCATCAGTGGAGACACTTTCTTACTTCGTCTCGTCCACAGTCACAGGTCACAGTGACAGTCGTACTCTAATAGCTCTATGACTGATACATAATTCCTGGCTTGATATAGAACAACGTAGAATATTATCGTAGCTCACTATTTTATTTGTTTTAATTACCTGTTTTGGAAGATTCTTTATAATTATTCGCGACGACATGTTGACATTTCAGAGATTCGGTTTCTCATTTCACATGGTAATGTTGATTTTCTGAACTAAAATATGTAGCTAATTTAGATGAAAGTAATAACAGTAAAGAATTCTTTCTTCGTTCCAAGATGTTTTCGGAAATTAATACCGAAGTTATATTCTTTTTACAGATTAATTTGTACGTGCCTAAAGTTGAAATATATATATATATATATATATATATATATATATAATATATATATATATATATATATATATATATATATATATATATATATATATATATATTAAAACATTTCTTGGCACCAAAGAAAAAATTCACCCTTTAAATTTTAATTGGATCTAAATTTTTAAAGAATAAAATTATTTATCTACGAGTCATGATTTAAAGAGTGCATGGGAAAAAGATGCCAGATTATCTTTGATGAAAATGCCAAACAAGTTGTATACCAATACGTCTTTATGGTATGTTAAAATAATGCAATGTTTAAGCTTCGTGTATAGGAAGGTTTTAAGACATCACATTTTCTGGGGGTTTTTTTTAATGGAATGCAAATCTTTATTTCCTTACCACGCATCCATGAAGATTTCACTTTGTCACGCAAGTTTAGATGTGAAAATTTATTAAACTTTGTACAAGTATTTTGTATGTGTATAAAAACTAGGTAAAATTAAGCGATTTTAATTTTTTTAAATGTCCAAAAATGCCCCCCCCCCCCCCCCCCCAAGAAAGCAAATAAAATAAATAATAATAATAATAATAATAATAATAATAATAATAATAATAATAATAATAATAATAATAATAATAATAATAATAATAATAATAATAATAAACTCAATTTTCCATGCCAAAGAGTTATAAAGAACCCATTATTTCATTTTTAAATTTGGCATTATACACCCCAAATTGTCATTTCTAAAAAAACCAAGACAAGACAGGTCACTCTCTATCTCTCTCTTTCATTTCTACTTTCACTTTCATTCATTCTCTCTGTGTGGCCTAGTGGATGATTCGAGTGAACTGTTTTCTTTCGTTTTCTCTAAAGGTTTTTCACCTTTCACTTCAAAATGTTGTATTGCTTATCATGGGGAGTCGAAGTGCAAACTGCCTGACGTGAGTAATGACGAAAATTTCTTTAATTGTAACTTAAAATTTCAAAAAGTAATGAATGAATGAAAATTTAAAAAAGTAAAAAAGGTTGTTAGTTGTTAGTTTGGGAGGCCTTCCGAAAGCTCCTACACATCCCCAGTATTAATGTTCTAGTGGGGGGTTTGGGAGGGGAGAAACTTTCTAAATTATTTTAAAAAGTCTCCCCCTTCCCAAACCCCCAACTAAAACATTATTTTTAAAAATTTTCTCCCCTCCCAAACCCCCTACTAGAACATTAATAACTGGGATGTAGGAGTAGGAGCTTTCGGAAGGCCTCCCAAACTTTCTAAATTATTTTAAAAAGTCTTCCCCTTCCCAAACCCCCAACTAAAACATTATTAAAAAAGTTTCTCCCCTCCCAAACCCCCTACTATAAAATAAATACTGGGGATGTAGGAGCTTTCGGAAGGCCTCCCTTAGACTCTGTGACTGCAAAAACGTAGTAGTTCTCTGTTGGAGTAGTGCGAGCTCCATGGCTGGGATGGGTCCAGATAGCCGAGTGCAGAACACAGAATACTAGGTAAAATTTTTAATAGTAACATAAGCAATAATGTTACTTACATTTCTGTCTTGCTTGCGGCTAGTCTTTGTGTATATGTGCGATTTGAAGGCATCCACAGATTTACATGTGACCACACTGTCATCCAGCTAGTTCCAGTCCTTGATTTTATGAATAAGGATTGAGTGTTTGTACTGGTTTGTTGTTGCTGGTGGTATAACCTTGAAGTTGAATCTTTTAGTTGTCCTTGTGCAACTTGTGTTTACAGTAAGTTGATCAAATTCCACCACAACCAGTGCCTTGACAATCTTCAATAACAGGATGAGTCTCGTTTCTCTTCTTAATCTGAAAGCTTGCTCCATCTAGTTGGTTCAACATCTCTGTAACATTGCTAGTTTGCTGGTAGTCCTTCATCATGAATCAAGCTGCTCTTCTTTGCACTATTTCTAGTTGGTGTTTATCTTTGCCCGATTTGGATCCCGTGCTGATGCTGCGTATTCTAGCACTGAACTTACCAGATTCTTGTATGATGTTGAATTAAGATATTTATTTAAGGCGTAGATTTAGAGTATTCTATCTAGGCAAGAATTCTGTATGAGTCTGGATAAGAGTCCAAAGAGAGAGATTGAGAGCAACTGCAGGCTTTAACTTTATACAAGCCTGGGTTAATGGAGAGCAAAGCAGGAATGACCATGGTCACTGTAGCCTTATGTGTTGCTGTTGGCCAGTGACCCCTTGTAAAGCACTTTGCGCACATTTAGTGGATTTTGTGCAATATAAAGATAAAAGCTTACTTTTTTTTTAAATTTCTTTTTAGACAGTGTACAAACAAAAATGGACAAGCTAGTCGCTGTAAGTGAAAAGAAAGGATTAATGTTGAATGTGAAAAAGACAAAATATATGGTACTATGCAAAAAAAATACCGAAGTACCCTTCAATTTGACAGGTAAAGGAGAAAATTTCAAACAGGTATAAAGTTCAAATAAAAAATCTCAAATTAAAACCTGTCATTACGAATTCAAAAATACAAATGTCACAAACATATGTCTTCCCAATGCTGCTGTGTGGTTGTGAAACCTGGACTATAGATGTGGATTCAATAAATATGACTTAAAGCATTCGAAATGTCTTCCAAAACTGTTGAAAACAGCCTGAACTGTGTTAGTAGATAATGAAATGGTGTTAAATCGTATAGGAAAAGAATGAGAATTTTTGGATACAATCAGGAGAAGGCAAATGAGATTTTTCGGAAGCACACGAGTCTGAGTCAAAAAGTAATGGGACTCTGCTTATTACTTAAAGAACAAATTGAATCGATATTATTTATCATACCTCAAATTGAAGCTTGACATTAGCCAAGTAGAATGCTACTTCTCAAAATAGTCTCCGCCTCTCTTGACAGCCACAGTCCACCTTTTTGTAAAACTGAGTTGAATGTACTTTGAACCAATTTTTCACTAGGGTCTTGTATTCTTGGTCATCTTCAAAGTGATGTCCCCTCGTTGCCACCTTCAGTAACCAAAAAGATGAAAGTGAGAAGGTGCCAAATGTGGTTGATAATGAGGGTGAGACAGCATTGTCGGTCCAAATGATGCGATTACTTCCCTTGTTCTGGGACTTGTGTGTGGACGGGAATTGTCTTGAAGAAACAGGACTCGTTCCATCTCCAATTCCGATCTAAATCGGGAAATTTTTGCCTTCAGCTGCTTTATAGTCTTCTTCATCATCTTCAAAGTATATGGAGAGGGGATGGAATTTATAAAATTGGCAATTGGGATTTGGAGTAGGGGAACGAGTGTATGGAGGATAGAAAATGGCATTCCTTAAAAATCTAAGACAGAACACATCCATAATAAACACAAACACAGAATATGCCCGATGCTCTGAAGACAGATAACATTAATATGGAATAGAATGGTCGGCAATGAACCCGAAAGGGCATGCCACACAGATTGAATGAATGCAGGGAAATTCAAGCACACCATTTATTATGCTACAATTATTTCAGTTGGTTTTATACTTCTGTTTTTCACATTTTGATTTCCGTCTTTAAGATTTGCATAAAATTTGCATTATAGTATTGTGAAATGTCAGCATTAATTTTTAGAAAATAGACGTAAACTTAAACTTATTTATGGTAATATGAGTAAAAACTGATCCCTATTTTTTAATATTTTTTTTAATTGTTTGAAAACAAAAACGTTTTTATTTAATGGCAGTTCGGATAACATGTGAGGTAAAAAGAAGAAAAAAAAGTAGTCCTTCAGAGCCCATTCGGCCGGAGTTTATCCCTCAGCTACCCATATTCACTGCTGGGAGGGGGGGGGGGGGTCAGAAAAGAATCTCGACTGCACCTGGGATCGATCTTGGTCCCCTTGCATGTGATGTGAAGGCTCTACCATTATACTTATGACGATGGTAATTGTAATTATTCCTAACAATAATTATTATAGTCATCATGATGATGGTGAAATGATAATGTTGCTAAAAATAATAATAATATTATTAATAAAAATAATAATAATAATAATTATAATTATATTAATAAAATGATAATGATAATATTAATAAAATAATAATAATAATATAATATTAATAAATAATAATAAATAATATTAATATAATAATAATAATATTTATAATATATTAATAAAATGATAATATATAATAATAATATAATAAAATATAATAATAATAATAATAATAATAATATAATTATAAATATAATAATATTAATAATAATAATAATAATAATAATAATATAATAAATAATAATAATAATAATAATAATAATAAAAATAATAAAATAATAATAATAATAATAATAAATAATAATAAAATAATAATAATAATAAAAATAATAATAATAATAATAATAATAAATATAATATTAATAAAATAATAATAATAATAATAATAATAATAATAATAATAATGTTAAATGATACTTGAGAGCTTTCCATGAACCAACCATCTCAAGCGCTTTACAGATAATGAATTACGTTACGAACACAGGTATTCTATCAAAACATGGAAATAAAGAATACATTCATTGCTAAAATAATACTAGACATACTTTACAGTCGGCATGGTATAACATGAATTGTGAAATAGTGGGTTTTCAAACTAGATTCAAATTTTGATATTTTCTCGATTTCTATTATGGGTTGAGGTAGGGTATGCTAGAGTTTAGGGTCATTATATTGAAAAGAGCAGTCACCAAATAATAATAAATAAGCATTGGCTTTTTTTTTTCTCTTTAAAGTATGACCTATCTAATATATTTCCTTTTCCAATTTTCTCTTATTTGATGTCTGCCTTGCTCTTTTCCATAGATGTCATCATTTCTGGTCTACTTTCCCATTTGATTTTGATTATTCTCATGTAAAAAAGAATGCTTTGTTTGATTTTTACCATTACTTGTGATGAAATTGTGCAATTAACTAAAACAAAACAAAAATCTAAATTAGAATTTCACTTCAGCTTATGAAGATTAATTTCAATTATAAGTCATGACTATTTTATTTTATTTTATATTTTAAAAACTTAGATTCGCTGAGTGCAAGAAGCAAACATGATCACTTAACGGGCTTCATTTTAAGGTCAGTACATTGTGTCATGAAAGCGGGACATCAGTGGGTACTACTGGGAGGATGTTTTACTTTCTATGGAGCTATGCTTATATATTCTTTTCTTTGGAGTTATTTTTACTTAATTTATTCTCTGATTTCATTATGTTAAAACACTCGACTCAAACACAAATTGGCTTCTACTTAGATAATGTTATTTATTTTATTTTATTTTATTACCCTAGATTATAGATAAAAATCTTTGTCTATTCGTATAAAGTTGCATGATACCCTCAGATGTCTTGGTGAAAAGGTGCAAGTAGTTGCATTTGGCTTTTGGGCATTACGTCTCTCTCTCTCTCTCTCTCTCTCTCTCTCTCTCTCTCTCTCTCTCTCTCTCTCTCTCTCTCTCTCTCTCTCTCTCTCTCTCTCCGTGTGTGTGTTTATGTGTGTGTGTGTGTTCTTTTTCTTCTTCTTCTTCTTCTTCTTCTTCTTCTTCTTCTTCTTATTCTTCTTCTTCTTCTTCTTTCTTCTTCTTCTTCTTCTTCTTCTTCTTCTTATTATTATTATTATTATTATTATTATTATTACATCATTATTATTATTATTATTATTATTTTATTATTATTATTATTATTATTATTATTATTATTATTATTATTATTATTGTGATTATTATTATTATTATTCTGCTCCTCCACTACCACCACCATCACCACCCCCTCCACGTCCTGCTCCTGTTTTGAAAACGCGTAAACCAAGGCTCGACTGATTGTTCATTAGAGCATGCCACAACACTTTGAAGATAAAGATAAATCTTTCCTCCCGTGGCCCTACCTGGCATAGCATGCAGTCTTTGCCCGAACCCAGTCTGGTGAGAGATACAGTGTGTTACAGTTTATGGCGTTGGGTGGCGGAACAAGTAACAACACAATTTACGCTCCGCCTGATAAACCAATCACCCACACTGCCCAACCTGACAGGAAAATGGATGCAGTAAGTTTTAACAACAAGTCTCGGTGGTTCAGTTACTCGAGCAATCAACTCAATTTATTTGGAGTACTATTAATTATATTTCGAGAAATCTTTACAATGCAGTCTGCTCCATAGTATTAGTAACAACAAGAGATGAAGTGAGTGGGAAAGTGCCAGAAGACAATAGAGAATAAATATTTTTCGCGGCGGTGATGGGGGTTTGAACCCGCGACCTTACTGGTACGACAACACCGCCTGGCCGGTGAGAGCGTGACTAACTCTACCGTATGAGCTATCCACGATCCCCCCAAAAAAGTATTAGTGTACCTTGCAGTGGTTCGTAGTCAAGACATTGGTGCAAGTCACGTTTTTTAAAATTAAAATAAAATTCCCTGTATTCATCCCCAATGGGGAAATTTGTCTTTAGGGTCTATCTATCCCAAGGGAAGACTGGAATAACCCAGGCGTCTGCCGCTGTGCAGCGCCGCAAAGTGAGCTAGGGCAGGTGACTTGCTCAAGGCCACACAACGTGGCGGATAGTCGAACTCGGTACCTTTTTGGGTACGAAGCAAAGACCGCACCGGTTGAGCCACGCTTTTGTGACTGGTACATAAAATGGATGACTATTAGCTACTAGTAGTATAATATACACCTTATTTTATTTTATATTTGGCATATTGGATTTTTTGTAACACTAAGGCTCCTACACCACTGGACCAACAGTCACCAAATTTTGCATGATGTTCACAATTAACATAAAGATGGTTTGTGTGTATTCTGGGAGACATCGTGATGATTTTATCGAAAAATCAAATTTGTCTGGCATCATTTTTAATACTTGGGTTGTGTGTCAAACTTCCGGTTAGCGAATATGGCAGTGAGATGGGAGTTAGTGGTTCCTCTCATTATTTTGAATGCAATCAATTTCTTTAAAATGATATGAAGCATTTTCTGTTCTTAAAGTTGGGAAAGAATTCCACCGAATGAAAACAGATTTGTTGGCGATAATCTCTCTTTCTTTTTAAAGGTGAGATAAATATAATTCGTACACACACACACACACACACACACACACACACACACACACATATATATATATATATATATATATATATATATATATATATAAGTAACTTATATATATATATATATATGTATGTATATAATTTTTTATTTTAATATTTACCACAATGTTGGAGTCAGTCTACATCGATGTTTCAGGGCTTTTTAGCCATCTCAGGACATGAGTTTGGTTTGTTGTGTGTTGTTGCTTGTTGAAGTGGTTCTGTAGGTTTGTAGTTGATTAATAAGTACTTCCGGCGATGTGGACAACTATTGTACATCTCATTTTTCGTGTTGAGTGTGGCTTCATGGGGGTGTTTAATTATAGTATATTTCTCTTCCAGGCATAAGCTACATTGTTTTGATGATGGTGTGTATCCTTTTGCTTTAGAATATTCCATAAGTTGTCTAGTTGTTCTTTTAATTTCCAAATATGTTCGCTGAGTTTTGTGGATGTTTTTTTGTTAGTGTTTCTAAATGTTGAGGTGTGGAGGTTGTATCTTGTTTTGAAATTATTTTCCGTTAGTCCTACATATTTTTCTTGCTTGTTTGTTTTAGTTTCGGTGACTGTGCTGTGGTAAATTAAACGTGATTCTAAACATTGTTTGTTTAGCGGGCAATGTTCCTTATTTCTGCAGTCGCATTTTCTGGTGGGTGGGTTTTGCTCTTGTCGGTGGTTTATTAATATTTTTTTTGTTGTGGCTTGAAATTATTTGTTCTATGTTGCGCATACACGAGTTGCTTATTTTTATGGTATTCCTGTTGATAATTTTATGTAGCTTGTTGTTTTTTGGAAAGTGTGTATCAATTAACTTCAGTAACTGCTGTCCAATGTTTGTGCTGACTTTTCTGTCGAAAGGTGGGTTGAACCAAGTCAGTAATATGTCGTTTTCTTGTTTTGCGTTCTTCACTTGTGTGTTGAGGTTTATATGAGAGTGGGGCGTCTGTGTATTCAAATGGTGTGTTGTATCCGCTTTTTGTGAGTGCTTCTTTGTAGGGGTGGCTGCGACGTTGAATATCTCTATGTTTTCCGAAAGTTTGCTCACACTCAGTGCTATGCTTTTTGGTATGTTTTCAATGACGGAACAGGGGTGGTTGCTTTTTTTATTAATGTAGCTAATGGTGTTATTTGGTTTTCTGAACGGTTGGAATGATATGGATTTTATGTCGAATGTGATGTCGAGGAAGTCAACTGTTTTAAAAATATAACAATCATGAAAAGATAGTTGATAAATGGAGATACAAAATATACACGACACAAAATATCCCCCCTTAATTTTTTTTTATTTTGGGGGGAGGGGGGGGGGTGTTATGACTGATTATCTTGTTTTCTTTAATGACAGAAGAAGGACTCTACACGTGTACTATTGGCGATATTATTATGGTATTGTGATAATAATTCCAAGGGTATTTTTTTCTTCAATTTTTAATTTTTTAAATGTACTTTTCTTTACAAACTTATTTTAACCGTTTTCAGGTAAAGGTGTTTTCACGGGGCCGTTTTTTTGTTTTTTCATTTTATTTTGAACATCAATATTTTTTCCTTTGTTAACATGTCATCGTGTTTCAGATGAAACTTAACAGCGTTGTGTAAACTTTTCGTTCGCCCACAGCACATTTCTTCACGGCTTTTCAGACCCCCATTGTTATTTTTGAGTATACAAAACTTGTACAGAAACGGCGCGTCTTATAAGTACATACCGGGTGTTTGGAGATAAGCCGTATGGCGCGTGAAAGCACACATTTTCCGCTTATTTAGATATCTTTTACGTCATCCAAACTTTTGCTCAACCCGCTCCTTTTTCTCCACTCACCCACTCTCTTACTCTCTCACTTATTTCTCTCACTTTTCTCTCACTTTCCCCTTCCTCACTGAACTTTTCTGCCAACTTGCCACAGTCTATATCAAAATGGTCAGATATTCTTTTTCGGAAGATGCTAAACTAGTGGGGCGAAACCAAATCAAACAAACAAGCAAGAACAAAAAAGCAAACAAACAAACCGCGACGATGATGTGAGAAAATTTTGCAAATTCGTTATCACTCTTTCCAGGCGTTTGAAAAATGAATACAGTTTTTTTTTTAATGAACATTTATGTTGCGCGTTTCTTAGGTATTATGCGCTTGTCTAAGAAGCTCACAACATTGCCATCCGGAAGTATAACGGACCAACAGACACAAAACTAAGTGTAATTTTAAGTGTTTACAGTCTGGTTATTACAGTTTAGTGAGAATTACTCACAAACGCGGTTGGCAAAAAACAACAACAAAGACCTGAGTGACGTCATCTTCGAACTATCCATAGGTACTATGCGCTTGTCTAAGAAGCTCACAACATTGTCATCCGGAAGTATAACGGACCAACACACAAAACTATGTGTAACCATGAGCGTTTATGGTCTGGTTAATACAGTTTAGTGATAATTACTCATAAACGCGGATGACAAAAAATAAAACAGTATTAAAGACCCGAGTAACGTCAACTTCATTCTATCTATAGATTTACCGTACACGATAATATACAGGCCTTGTGGAATCAGATTTCAGATTCGTACTGTACAAGTCACGTGTTCGACGCCCCTTTTCTCACCAGCACTCTTGCAATATCTGTCGCTGCGTACATTCAGGTACTCACTAACACCCGGGGCGAGTGCGGATAACCAACGAAAACAACTTAGGGGCCAGATTTTGATCATAACACCGTCTTCTATTCTGTCGCTGACCAAGTTTGGCATCACCCACGGCTTAATTCCAACACGAGACCTCTTCCCTCTCTGACACAGGATGTCACGCATTTCAAGAATAAATCAATCCACGTTTTCGTATCAACGTGAACTAAAGATTCACATTTGATTGATTTATTACTTTTATTATTTATTTATTTCATTTTTTAAATTAATTAATTAATTTATATATTTATTTATTTATTTTTGCCCCCCCCCCCCGCCCCCAATATTGCCTCAAATATCGATTGATTTTGATGACAAATAAAAGTAGTCCTTCAGAGCCATTAGGCCTATGGAGCCGTAGTTTTATATCCCGGTTTCTAAAGCGTGAAACGCACAATCACAATTGCTTGCTAGCTACCCATGCGATAGGACGTTCTTCTATCGAAAAGTTCTTTCGCTAGATCTTACAAACCCAACTACCCAATCATTGCTGGGTGGACAGGGAGGTAAAAAAAACAAACAAAAAAAAAACCGGCTTCACCCGGGATCGATCTCAGTCCCTTTGCGCGTGAAGCGAGTGCTCAACCAACTGAACTATCGGGACCCCCAGTGACAACTAAGTTGACAACAAAAAGTCTTAAACTAAGACTTCAACAGACTCGAAATCCTTTTTATTAAAGAAGTCTGGGGTTACAGAGTTTTAGACAGCATGATCATCGTAATTGATCATCGTTATCATTTTTTTATACCCCCCCCCCCCCCCCCCCCCCCCACCCCCTAAAAGAAAAAAACACATTAAAAAAACGAGCTTTTGTATTGATAGTATGCGCTTGGCTAAGAAACTCACAACATTGGCACCCGGAAGTATATGAGACCAACACACAAAACTACGTGTCTTCTTGAACGTTTATAGTCTGGTTAATACAGTTTAGTGAGAATTACTCATAAAACGCGGATGGCACAAAGCAATAACAAAGACCTGAGTGACGTCAACTTCATACTATCTATAGCGGCGCAATATTCACTAAACGTGCTCAAAGTGCTTTACATTGAAAGTAAGATTTTCAGGCTGAAGTGAAAAATAAGTTTGTGGTCAATGTGCGGGCGGCCGGCAGTTATCCAACTGCTTTGGTGAATCGTTTTCACTGTGTTAAAGGTTCAACTTGCCATGCTGGTTTATTGTTATTGTTGTTGTTGTAGTTGTTATTATTATCATTATTATTAATAATATTATTATTATCATCAAAAATCATCATCATCATCAAAAACCGTCATTATTATTGTTATTATATTATTATTATTATTATTATTATTATTATTATTATTATTATTATTATTATCATTATTATTATTATTATTATATTATTATTATTACATATTATATATTATTATTATTATTATTATTATTATTATTATTATTATATTATTATTATTCATCAAAATCATCATCATCATCAAAACCATCATTATACATTATTATTATTATTATTATTATTATTATTATTATTATTATTATTATTATTATTATTATTATTATTATTTTTACGTTATTATGCAACGTCAAGACAACACTGGTTTTCACAGAGTACTAATCTGTGCTGGTATTCAGTGCAGAGTCAACTTATAGTCTATATAGATGTCACTGATTCAGTGCTGTCGGTTACAACGTATTCAAATAAATAAAATAATAATTATGATATTGATTTGGAGAAATATGCCAAATTTTCAAAGTGTTGAGAATTTTAGATGATTTTAAAATAAAAAGGCGGCTATTTCATTTTTAAGTACATCAAGGCAACGAAATTGGCCAATAGGATTCAACAGTCGTCACGTCACTTCCCTCGTAATGACGCATGGTAATTTCGTAACTGGTTCTAAAATATCGGAACAATGGCGGACGCCCTTATGAAATACTTCTCCGACGAGCATAAAAGTGTATCCAGGGGAGAAAAACATTATAAATCTGATCAAGTTTTGACTTATAAACATTCTGATCACATGACATGTGAAACAGTTCTAGCCAGCATGAAGAATAAAAAGTACCGATTTTATTTGTTTAGAACCAGGTTGCTCGTTGCTATGCGGACGTGACATCAGACTATTGAATCCAATTCCAAACAACTTGTAAACGTTCCAAATTTAAAAAAAAAAAAGAAAATAACATTGCCAAACGGGCATCCCGTTGTCTGAATCGTCTGTCCTTGCACCAGAGAGCACAGTTTTAACGTTCTCCGCTTTCCACTCACTGCGTGCGGTGTATGTACATACTACTGTACATACTTTTAACCAGTCAGCATGCATTATATACATTAACCACTCCAAACCAGTTCAAACTGATAAATTATTGTATGTAGAGCTATACGCACTGTTTGAAAAAGTCGACACTTTTCTGACTTCGCCGCTTTAACTCGCTTTGCGTGGATGAGCGAAGCGGTGGCGGTGGTTTGTGATGATGATGATGATGATAATAATAACGATAATGATAATGTCGTTGTTGAAACTGATGAAGATGTGAAGAGGATTTTCCGTCAGTCGCCGGCCGGCGTGGCAGTGTGAGTGGTTGGTTGGTCGAGTGTGATGGTGAGTGAGTGCTAGCGCACCGAGCGCCCTTCCCGTCATTCATTCACGTGTAAGTTGTTTAATTACTTATCATTGTGAACAATAAAGTTATGGTTATTTTTTAGAAACACCCTTCTCAGTCGACGTGTACACATATGCAGGTCTGACATCCGATCACAATTTTGGGCCTATTTAACATTGTTGTGAGGGACAATATTTTGCGTCATTTTTTTTTTTTTTTTTTTTTTAGATTTCCATAACAACAATGAGCCCATAATAAATTGGGTTATCAGACCTGCAAATGAGTGCTTGTCGTTGTCAGTGATAGAATGTGTTTAATAGATATAATCGATTAGATTGTGGATTTTAATCCTTTGACGGTGAGACTATTTTTTAAACAAAATCCTTGTTTAACCGTTTTCACTAAGAGAGCGGTAACAGTGAGTCACATTCATTGATTCATTGCTTTTACTGCTTTCCTGATGAAAATGATAAGATACGACGTTAGTGAAGAGTAGACATTGCCTGCAAAGTGTTGATAAATTTACACATCTATCCTTTTTTTTTTAGAAAGCAAAGGAGCGAAAATGACGTCACTCAGCTCTTTGTTTTTGTTTTTAGACAGCAATTTTATTGATCAGTACTCACTAGATATATACTTTTTAATCAGACTATAAATGTTTAAGGTTATACATAGTTTTGTGTATAATTGCGTTGTATCCGGCGGGCAGATATTATAAGTATTTTAGCTATGCGTATGGCATCAATAGGGTTTGAAGGTCAAAAGTGTTCCGTACAGCCCATATTAATGGCAAAGTATTTTTTTAGAAAATAATATACGAGAATCTTGCTAACTTTTTTTTTTTATTAAGGGTACTTCTATCGGCCATGGACTCAAATATCTAGTTTTATATATAAAATTTTCTAGCGCATAATGATCGGCCATGATGTTGGGAATCGCCATCTGGCCACCCTGTTATCAGATTCATCTGCGCGCACCTACAGACTTTAATTACCGGACCGATTTTGATCCTTGATGGCTCAAAAGATTCGTCTCGATCTATGTTAATTTCCACAATACAGCAGTATAATAATTAGAATAGACGGGTTCGTAACAGCATTTTTTTTGCCCCCCCCCCCCCCCCCCCCCCCGCAAATACTGTGGGTTCTCCGCTAGTTTAAAAAAAAATAGCATCATATTTTTTCGTCATTCGTATGTGTTATAATACAGGGTTTCCATAAAGTCTGGGTTCATGTAATATTTCAATATATATTTTTAATTTTTCATTTATGCTATAGATTGTGGAGCCTTGGCTGAAAAATACTTTCAGAGGTCACATGTTGTTAAAGTCCAATTCATTTACATCCCAATTAACCAGTATATTTTTGACCAATCAAAACATGGAATTTGTGACACATCTTCACACGTGCTCGGACAAACATAGATGGTTGTTTATAAACAATAAAGTGAATGGCTTCGACCTTTCTCTG
>NC_088362.1:48172369-48189869 GCF_034508935.2 Berghia stephanieae
TATATATATATATATATATATATATATATATATATATATATGTGTGTGTGTGTGTGTGTGTGTGTGATTATATATAATATATATATATATATATATATATAATATATATATATATATATATATATATATATATTAAGTGAATAACTAAGCTACAAATCAAGAAGCTGTGGACTGTATAGGTTATCTGCTATTCTTGAAATCCAATAGGTATTAAGTTCATGGTAATTCTATCATCCGTGGATCAAATTAATGGTTATTTATAAAATTAGCGAGGGCATAATGATTTGATCATTTTCGCACATCAACAGAATTTATTTCGATCGTCGATGGCTCAAAATATTCGTCTCAATCTTTGTCAATTTCCCCGATACGGTCGTATATTAATTTAAAATAGACGAGTGCCCGTTCGTGATCGCTTTTATTTTCCGAAAATAGTTCGAGTCCTCCACTAGTTGAATACAAAGTGAATACAGTATATAAACTAAAAAATAAAATAAAATTCCCTTTTTTTTTCATCCCATTGGGGAAATTTGTCTTTAGGGTCTTTTCCAAAGGAAGACTGGAATAACCCAGGCGTCAGGGCGAGGTGACTTGCTCAAGGGCACACAACGCAGTGGCGGGCGATCGAACTCGGTACCTTCCGGGTACGAAGCAAAGACCGTACCGCTGAGCCACGCTGCCCCCTATAGAACTGAAGAGTATAACTCTTCAATAGAAAATATGTGATAAGAAATATTCCCATGTCCAACCCTTCCTCGGCCATTAAAGAAAATAAACCTCCCAATAAAAACATTTTTTAGACAGGATAAAATTTCTCATTATGGCTTGTCAGGTTTAACATTGGCAACAAGGGATTTTCGGCTCGGGTGTGACTGATTACCTGTCTAAAAACAATTGGATTCAATAGTCTGATGTCACGTCGGCCCAGCAACGAGCAGCATGGTTCTAGGCAAAGAAAAGACCGTTTTCACATGTCATGTGATCAGAATGTATAAAAGTCAAAACTTGATCAGATTTATAATGTTTTTCTCCTCTGGATACACTTTTATATTCGTCGGAGAAGTATTTCATAAGGGCGTCTGTCATTGTTCCGATAGTTTTAGAACCAGTTACTAAGTTATTATGCGTCATTATTTTACTACTAGTTAAATACGTGAAAAGATGTACATGAAATCAATCAGGAGTTATGATTTACGTTCCCCTGGCTAGGCAGGCTGAATTTTTGGGGGGAATGTTATTTTTCTTGTATTTTTCTTTTTGTTTTGTCTAGCGGTGTTTCATACACGCCTTTAGAATGATTTTATGGTCTGCTGAGGAATATATAAAGCGTTGTTACGCGCATATCGCTCCTAACAAAAGAAATTAGTCATAAAAATAAAATATAAATAATATTCCCTTTATTCATTCCATAGGGGAAATTTGTCTCTAGGGTCTATTCAAATGGAAGACTGGAATAACCCAGGCGTCAGCCGCAGCGCAGCGCCGCAAATTGAGCTAGGGCGAGGTGACTTGCTCAGGGCCACACAACGCAGCGGCGGGCGTCGAACTCGGTACCTTTCGGGTACGAAGCAAAGACCGTACGCTGAGCCACGCTGCTCCATATTATAAACAGTTAGAATGTTATCAATGAAATGCTTTTTTTTAAAACTTGCTATTTGTGAAATATAAACATTTTGCTGTATATAGGTTATTGCAGAAAAAAAAATCTGATGATAAGATGATGAATCCAAAAATGTCGACTCGTGACCTTTGCTACATCTGGGTCACCCCCCGAAATGTAGATTATATCTCTCCATCCATCTATCTAAACGTTCAAGCGTAAGATATGATATTCGAGAATGATTCAAGTTGTACTCGGCGCTCAGTTCCCCCCCCCCCCCCCCCCCCCCCCCCCCCCTTGTTGCCTGTCACGTTCTATAGACATCAACCATGGCCTTGCATCAACTCGACATGCAGTAGAGTATGCTTATAACGTTACTTCTCGAAACGAATTGATGGAAATCACGAAGGCGCATATCATGGTCTGATGTTACCCATTCCCCCCCCCCCCCCCCCCCCCACCCCCCGAAGTCCCGGGTTTGAGAGTTTTTGCCAAGATGAGAGTCGTTTAAATCGATCGATATTTGAAGGACGAGTTTTCTGGCCAAATTTTTGCATATGTGTTTTTCCAGAGTACGGCAGTATTGGTGCGAGTCGGAAGGTCCAGAGTTCGACTCCCGCTCTGTGCGGCGCATAGTTGAGTTCTTGGAAAAGGATCTTTGATAATTACATTCTCTCACCGTACTCAGGTGTAAAATGAGTACCAGGCCGTTAACAGCGTTGTCCCTGTCGGAAAATAAATTAATATGGCCTAATAGGCGTCATGTTTCGTCCTAAATGTTAAGTGTTGCTGTTGGCTAGGGACCCCTTGTAAAGCGCTTTTAGTACGTTTAGTGGATATTGCGCTATATAAATGCTATGTTATGGCAATACCGTACGCGTGTGACTAACACTTTTCTTAAAGACCTGACGCTGATGATGATGATTATTGGTGTTGGTGGTGGTGGAAGACACAATAAATAGTCCTGGTTCTAGCCCTGTTTCAGTCGAATTTTTAATTCTTGCCCTTACTATGTCAACCCAGCAATGCCTTGCTGCAAATCTAGCGAGTCTTAGTTTTGATCTGAAGAAGGCGTTGCAAAAGGTATCCGTTTGTTTTGTACATAGCACGAAGCGATAGACATTTCGATTTTGTGAGTATCATGAAGTCACTTGAAGATTGTTATTGTGTTTTAAAAATGCGCACCGGCTATGTGGTCTTGTGGTATGACGCTCGCTTTCGGATCGGAAGGACCTGGGTTCGAGCCTCGCTTGGCGCTTAGTTGAGTCCTTGGAAAAGAGTCTTTACTCACATTCTCTCGCCGTACTCAGGTGTAAAATGAGTGCCTGGCTGATAACAGCATTGTCTCTGTCGGGAAAAAAATTGTATTATCGCCTAACATTCCTCATGTCTCGTTCTTTATGTCACCTGTTGCCGTTGATCAGCGACCCTTTGTAAAGCGCTTTGAGCACGTTTAGTGGATATTGCGCTATATAAAAGCTCAATTTTTTTCAATAATGACCAACACTTGTGACAAACAACGTTTTAGTATTGAACTCCTCCCAGCCAACAATACAAATTATCCGCATGGGTTAATTTAGCTGTAGGCAGTCCAGGTGGTGGTGGTACTGATGATGACTATGATGGTGATGATGACGATGATGATGACGACGACGACGATGGTGGTGGTGGTGATGATGATGATGATGATGACGACGACGAGGACGGTGGTGGTGGTGATGATGACGGTAATAATAATTCGAGATAGTTTACTCAGCAGTTTCCCAGCTGGAGTCATTATTCACACCTGGTTCTGTATTGAAATAATATATTACCTTTTCAACTTTCGTCTATGATGAATACGTGCGAGCTACGATAATACAAACCAGTTACTTACATGCACTTACTCATGCCGACCGGCATAATGGCCAGCAATTATTACTTTTTGCATATATGGGGGAAAACCCGATTTTACTACAGTGGAACCATGATAAAGTCAACACATTCTCCGGACCAGAAAGATTGATTGACTTTACACAACAATGACTTTATCCATTATCCATTATGAAACACGCACGCTTAGATTACTTTGATAAAGAACATGCGATTTTGGGACCAACAAGGGATGTTGACGTAATGCAGAGGTTGACTTTAAGAATATTGATTTTATTCGTATTCCACTTTATTATCATTATATATTATAAATATATCCATATACGTATGGGGAACCATTACCATTCTTTGTAAAGAATTAATGAAATATATTATCTGCGATGTGCAAGTATCCGGTTTTACTGAGAATGGATTGTGACTTGTATCGATAACTTGACCTCTCGCTTGTTATTCTAAAGATCAAATCGTCGAGCCTCTTTTTCGGTCGAAAGAAAGCAAATGACTATTAATGGGACGATAAAATAAATCAGTCAAAAGAAGGAACGGAATAAATTGTGAGTTTATTGGATAGGTATAAGTATAATAAAAGTGAAACTCCAATACAAGCTTCCAATGTCGTACATTGTTTGGAAACTCATTCGAAATTCCAGACGCAAAAGGTCAAGAATTCTGTGTTCTGTAACGATAATTTGGATCGTTGGTCCCATGCCTAACCTCCAGACTTGGAGGACCCTAGATTGGTGAAAGGGATTCACTTCTAGGATGAAACTTGCCTCTCTGGCTAACGAGACTTCTTACATTTTTGTTAAAAGCTTGGGGTTTCCTTCCTTTAAGTACTCGTAAATTGCTATCCCAAGCTAACGAACTTTACTTCTATTGGAATTAAGTTGTTTTTTTAAGGCGCATTTTGTCGCCAGTTAGTCATTTCTTTGAGCACCTGGAGCATTTTGGAACACTGTGTTCCCCTTCTTAAGCCTCTTCTCTGATGTCGTATCCCTCGACTAATTGATGGATATTCTGCAACAGACCTTTTTTTAGATTCATATCTTAGGGTACCACTGTTCCTCAACCCAGGGGCGCAACATCGGGATTCTGCTATGAGTGCGTATCGAGGATTTAATGTCACGTTTAAAGAAGAGGGGAAAAAAACGTGATCGGCGTAGGAACACAATTAATTACTATGATTTTGTTGTCCATCTGTATATATTATATATCTGAATAAGAGTGGAATGTGTCAAAACAACCGTTTTATAATAATGTTTGACATTTGGGAAGTGTGCAATAGAACACACTAACACATTATGTTTATGGGATTAAATTATAATGATAATCAACTCACAGTAAATGCTTCTAATAACTATGAGGAAGAAGAGCGGAGAGAAGTGCTGCGACTCGGGGTTTTGCAAACACAAAAGTCCGAAAATCCCCTCGTATTGGGCCTTTTTTATATGGAGGGGAAGGGGAAAAAGAAGGAGGGATAGTATGATGGTGATTATGATGATGCAGGAGAAGAAGAAGAAGAAGAAGAAGAAGAAGAAGAAGAAGAAGAAGAAGAAGAAGAAGAAGAAGAAGGAGGAGGAGGAGGAGGAAGTGGAAGAAAAAGAAGAAGAAGAGGAGGAGGAGGAGGGGGGGGGGTGAGACGGAAGTTTCTTGATAACCTTTGAAACTTTTACCGCCAGTGTGAAACTTGCCAAGGTTTTTCAGCGATTCATGGCGTTTCAAACCCAAAAGGACGAAAATCCCGTGTCGTGTAAATTGGACCTTTTTTCTTCTTCCTTTCTTTCTACAATTAATGAGCTGCATAGAATGTAGCGACTGTAGGTAATGATTAGGGGGCGTCCATCCGTAACTTTTTGCCCGATGATAACATTCCAGAATGTTGGAGGGACGTTTTTCTTAATTATCACATGACTGATTAAATACCATTGTACTGATGTACTCTTAATGGGGACCTGTGTTTATGTCTGGGTGAGTCTTTTAGGTGATGTCAAACTAAGTACACGGACAGTATGCTCTTGGAATATACATCTTTTCGCTATATGAACCCGTCACCCTTGTCTTACTTTTTTTTTCTTGTGTTCTTTCAATAATTGTAAATCTATACATTTTTTACTATCCTATTTTCTTCCTTTTTTTCTGGCGCTTAAATGACTTAACTGTGTCGCAAGTGAAGTAAAACCTTCAAAAATACAAACATAAAAATCATTCTCTGTTAATGCGATTAGATTGATTAAGTGTGCTGTCAAGCTTTGCTTTTCATAAAGTGTTATTGAACAAGGTCTTTTTTTACACACAAAAAATGTTTGAATTATTTTTTTTTTTTTCAGTTAGGACCAAAACTCCACCGCTTTACAAATACGGGCGGACAGACAACAGCGCTCGCTGGGATTCACCTCTTTCCTATCATTGAACTTGAGAGCTTTTTCACATTAGACAATCTTTAACCCCGAGGTCAAATTCGTATAAAGTTTAAATTTAAACAAAAGCATTTTTTAAAAATCTTCATTTAAAAAAAAAAGAGTTATCTTTTAACATATTTCGATATATAATATGGCAATCTAAAGAGAGAGCTAAGAATAGTGTTAAGTCTGAAACCATTGTGTACAGGTTAGGAAAACTCTCTATCGCCAGTCAAGACACGTTAATGACCTGGCCATTGTTGCCGCATCAACAAAAACAGCCAATCATAATGCGAATGACCCTCCACGTGACCGCCTGGTAAACCAATTCCCTCCATAAAACATCGTTTTTTTTTTTCTCACCATTGGCACTTGCTGTATTATATTTGTTTTTGGCAAGGATAGTCATCAATCTTACATTATTTGTTTTGACCGACCCTTGTCTGATACGTGGAAGACTTGATTGAACACGGGGAGAATTGATTTGTAGCGAGTAATTCGAGTCTTCCTCAAGCTGTGAATTCACTAGAAACTGAGTGTAGGAAAAAGGTAGGAGTCTTGGTTAGGGAACAATACAAGCGATGGTCTGTTCAAACGTGAAACCCTTCTTCGGTCTAATGTGCCCGGAATGCTTATTGTTCATACTGTTTTCTTTTATTTCGAAGCATGGTAATAATAATAATAATAATAATAATAATAATAATAATATAATAATAATATAATAATAATAAATAATAATAATAATAATAATAATAATAATAATAATAATAATAAAATAATAATAATATAATGATAATAATACATATAATAATAATTAGTAATAATATGATAACAATAATAATATTAATAATAAATATCATCATTATATAATTAATAATAATAATAATAATATAATAATAATAATAATAATAATAAATAATAATAATAATAATAATAATAATATATAATAATAAATAATAATAATAATAATAATAATAATAATAATAATAATAATAATATAATAATAATAATAATAATAATAAATAATAATAATAATAATAATAATAATATAATATAATAATAACAATATAATGATAATAATAACAATATATAATAATTATAGTAATAATATTGATAACAATAATAATGATTATAATAATAATAATATGACGATCATGATGATGATAGTATTAATAATGATACATAATGTTTATATAGCGTACACCGTACTCTAGGCGAAGAAATCTTATTTTCTATTTTCTACCGTTTTGCCAAAGATTTGACGCCAATGGCTATCACAGACTGACATAGGGTGGCAGGATACACAGCCTAATAATGATTATAACAGATTCGACTCTTAAATTGTCTTTATGGCCATAAAAGGGACTCTTAGAGGGAATTATAACAACGCGGTCTTACTATAGTTTACTCTTTCATCTTTGAGTGTCCTGATGCTATGAGTCATAATATCCGCTACACACAGCAAAAATACTGTAAATGGAGTTCGTGAGCAGGATATGCGACTTGAATTGAATTATCTGATAACGACGTGCACTTATTTGCAGGTCTGATAACTCAATTCCTTATGGGCTCATCGTTGTAATAATGGAAATCTCAAAACAAAACAAAATGACGCTAGATAATGTCCATTACAACAATGTTAAACTAGGCCCATAGGTGCTTTCGGATGTCAGACCTGCATATATATACACGTCGGTTGATAAAGTAAGAGTCAAGAATCATAACTGTTGTTTTGCTGTCATATTCCGACGTAAAATGGTATAAATTAATATTCAAACCGGGTTGTTGTTTATTTTTTTGTTTTTGTTTTTATTTTGTTTTTGTTTTTTCATATTTTTATTTTCTTTCTTTCATTTTTTTTCTTTTTATTTCTCTACAAAATGAGAACCCATTATATGTCCATGTTATGTGCCCTAGTTTACTCAGTTTTAAATACGTCATAGATGTCAGGTTTCCACAATATTCCGAATTTCCGGATATTTTAGTTATAATTGCACACATCTCCCTGTATTTCAATGCATACATTATGATCTGCCTATGTCCAAAAATTCTCACCTATTTTTGAAAGTTTAAATAAAAACTTTGTGACAACCGATTTTTACTTTTGTTGTATATGGATCTATTTCTTTTTTGTTTTTTTTTTTTGTTTTTTGTTTTTTTTGCCATTCGTCTAAATTATATTTTAGGCCTTTGGGAAGTTAATGGAATGCTATAGGGATTAATTTATCGGTGTTGGCGTTAGGCCACGGTGTTAGTCAATCAATTATTTAAAACATTGAACCAATGACCTTATCACTTGGGCATTTTATACTGTCTGAAATGTTTGTTAATCAATATTTACAATTATTAACTCACTCAACCCTAACACCGACTATATCCGTAGTATACCCGGGTTAGTTTTACCCCATGCCTATTTATTACATTTTTCTGAGACAAAGTATCGGTGTAGTATCAAAGCTAATGTTGTTAGTTTTTACATGTTGATGGTAGTTGAATATATCTATCTATGAACATGCTAATTTTTAATACATTTTTTCCAATTTTGAAAAGTAACAAACATCTCTGGGATTGAGTGAGTTAAGCGAGGAATTAGCGAGGAAAATTACTGGATTAAGGGAATGCGTTTATCACAGTTTCTGTCCCTTTGTTATGTTCAACACTAATTTTGGGGGAGCTCGATGGTTTCTATGAGTGAACAAAACTCACTAAATCAAATAATTCATTTTTTAAACAAAAATCATAACACTGAGATACCTTTCCCGTGTCGAAACGCCTTTTTTGATTATTCTTTTTCCACCAATCCAGGGAGTGAGTTTGGTAGAAAATGCGTTTTCTCAATCGTGAATTCACTGCTCAACTATTACACGGAGATGTATATTATTTATCTTCATATTGACAATATCACTTTATTCAGGTATTGCCAAGCTGCTTTACAAGACTTGGGGACAAAATACAGAACATTTGTGAGACTGGATGAACAGGACATAATATTTGGATTTGCTTCTCAAAATTTGGTTCTAATAGGACTCAATAGTCTGATGTCACGTCCGCCCAACAACCATATTATAGCATTGCTTGTAACTGTTGTATGTTTTATGAATATTTTATTATATTTGACGTTTATTTTGTTTTGAATTAGCTTAGTATTTTCATCAATTAGTCCATGACAGTGTATAAATCTGTGCTAACGATGAATGACGTGTAACATTATGATAATTTCCATTCAGGATCAATAAAGTAGATATATCTTATCTTATTTACCGAAAACGAACTTGAATCGTTTCATGTTACGTTCAACCGAGTTTAGGTTGGGTTTTTTTTTCTTGTTTTATATTTTATTTATTTTTTATTTATTTATTTATATTTTTTTTTGGGGGGGGGGGGCGGGTGCGCTGGCACCCAGATATGTTTTTATAAAGACAAAGTTCCATGCCTGGCTAAAAAGTTAGTAGTAAAACATACAGCAGTTTATCAATGTTTTGTATAGTATATAAAATAAAGATCTGAACAAGTGTGCATGAAAGGTGGCAGACAAAGCAAGAAAGAAAAATAGAAGAAGAAGAAAAAAAAACATCCCAAAAAATCAGTCGATCTCTACTGGGGATGGAACATCAGACCTTCTGATTACCGGTAATCAGAAGGTCTGAGGTTCGACCCTCAGTCGAGGTCGACTGAATTTTTGGGATGGTTTTTTTTTTCCTTCTATTTTTCTTTCTTGGCAGCTTTCATACACACTTGTTCAGATCTTTATCTTATACTGGTGCCTGCTCCTTAATTTCTTTAGTTTTTTATTTATGGTATTCTTTCCACCGGAGTTTTTGATCTTGACGTAACAATTACAATGTGTAATGTAGGTAATATGACGCTTTCCTCGTGCTTTATTTATTTACTGCTGCTGTTATTTCTAAACCCCAGCCTTTGCCTCCTCTGTCTATAAGATAATACATACAAATATGTAGCTATTTAATTGGATAATAGACTAATTGTATCGTCTGGTATTCTCTCTCTCTCTCTCTCTCTCTCTCTCTCTCTCTCTCTCTCTCTCTCTCTCTCTTTCTCCTCTCTCCTCTCTCTCTCTCTCTCTCTCTCTCTCTCATCTCAATATAAATACATAGATAAAGAGCGAGATAGAAAAAGAGGGAGCTCTCTCTCTCTCTCTCTCTCTCTCTCTCTCTCTCTCTCTCTCTCTCTCTCTCTGTGGGTGGGGGAATGTACGTATTTTTACATGAATGTGTGTAATTATTATGTTACTCTAGTTATTACCATAATTCGGGCGTGTCTAGGTCCTGTACATATGAATACATATTGCGATTTAAGTAGATATTATTATTATTAGAATATTTACAAACACACACAACAATAACCACCAGACGCCGGAAACATTCTCATGAGCAAATTGCATCTTTGTCGCTGTGTGTGTGTGTGTGTGTGTGTGTGTGTGTGTTTTGTTGTTGTTGTTGTTTGTTTTTTGTTTTTGTTTTTTGTTTTTTGAATTTATTTGGGTTTGTTCGTTTGTTTAATTCATTTTAGTAGTTTAGGACTTATCATGAAGATATATATATATATATATATATATATATATATATATATATATATATATATTATATATATATATATATATATATAATATCTGACTTCATATTTTTATCTTCCTTCGCTTTATATACATGTTAAGTGTTGATGTTGGTTCTCCTGTAAAGTGCTTCGTGCTCCTTTAGAAGTCACTTTATTTTATAGAAACTCAAGTTTGTAAGATATATTTATTTATTTATTATTTATTTACTTATGTGTTCATTTGTTTGTTCTTATAAGAGTATTATTTATTCCATTCATGTATTCATTGATTGATTGATTGATTCATTATTTATTCATTCATTCACTCATTTATTCATTCATTTATTCAATTATTCATTTATACATTCCATTCAATTATTATTGTATTATTATATTGTTACTTTACCATGGAAGTATATTGAAGTATATTGGGAGACTTGATTATTTCTCTATATCTCTGCCGTTATCTGTGGCTTTTAAAAAAAATTAATCGTTCATACCATAATGTACAGCATTCCAAACGGTTATTTCATTAAAACTGGTATGGGGCCACAGTTGGCATCGATACAGATGTAATGAGAATGACATAAGCGAAAATGTTTCTAACATTTTTTCCCCCCTATACTATTATCACTTGCTTGGTTTTATGAAATGAATACAAGGCTCTCAGAAGAATTGAAGCAGCACACAGAGATTCGTATCGGATCGTTGGCCAAATTAGATGAAGAAGAAAGTCTGAAAAAGTATGTATGAAACAGTGCCAGGCAAAGCAGAGAGAAATAAACAATGAAAAAAAAATGAGCTTTTATTTTATGCAATATCCTCTAAACGTGCTCAAAGTGCTTTACAAAGTGTCCCTGACCAACAGCAACACGTAACATGTAGGACGAGACTTGACGCCTGTTAGGCGGTATAACAAATATTTTTTTTTTCGACAAGGACCAGGTTGTTGACGACCAGATACTCTTTTTATACCTGAGTACAGTGAGAGAATGTGAGTAAAGAGCCTTTTCCAAAGACTCAACTATGCGCCGAGCATTGATGCTCGAACCCAGGACCTTCCGATCCAAAAGCGAGTGTCATGCCACAAGACCACATCGCCGCACAAGATCACATAGCCGCACAAGCATCCCGAAATTAAACCAGCCTGCCTCAACGGGATGGTTTTATTCTTATATTTTTCTTTCTGCTCTAGGAGGCAGGCTGATTTTTGGGGAATGGTTTTATTTTCTTGTGTTTTTCTCGCTGCTTTGTCTGGCACTGTACACATTTTTTTTCATATATTTATATTACACGAGTGCCTTCTCTCTAATTTATTACTAAGACATAGACGGCAAGGGATTTCCCCCCTTTTAGCGAATTAGGCGTGTACCAGCAAAATGCTTTTTTGTTTGTTTGTTTTTTTCATTTTGGCCAGAAATTTTTTGACTTCAAATCCCAATCGGTCATGAAGAACCGCAGTTTGTCAAAATGTTTCAATTTTGAGAGTCCTTCAGAGGGTGACATTCATTGAATTATTTGAAATCTCAGGCTTGAGACCTTTTGACACGTTTGTGTTCGTGTCAACCGATTTACGTTTGAAGTCTATAATATAGCTTTCTTGCTAAAATTAGGAGAGAAAAATGTGGATTTTGTTGTTTGGTTGGGGTTTTTTTTTTCTGTCTTTCTTTTTTTTATTATTGGGGGGGGGGGGTGTGATGGTGTTTGGGGGTTTGTTTGTTTGGGTTTTGTTTCTTTTTTTTTAGTTTTGTTTTTTTGGGGGGTTTTTGTTGGTGTTTTATGACTGTTTTTGTTCTTTTTTCAATGTGCTGAGATCTGTAGTCGCTGCTCAGGGGTCCGCTATAAGTTCAGAGGGGAGATTTCAAAGCGGGAACACGTCTGGCCCCTGATACTTGAGTTCTAGCTCTATATTTGCTAGAGATGATATTTTCCCTTCTGTATTAGTTTGGTATTCAGATGGTACCAAAAAAAGGTCTTTTTTTTTTTGGTAATTTTTAACATGAAAAAAAATCAATATTAAATTACTACTTACTAAGTTAGAGCGAGTGGCCGAGTGGCCGAATGGTTAAGTGGCGTTGCTCTTCGACTCGAAAGGTCCAGGGTTCGAGATCCATTACGGATTTTGGGTGTTTTTTGGGTATTTTTTTTCTTTGGCAATACGCTTAACCCCCAATTTGCTCACTTGGGGCAATGGTGACTTCTGTTGATATCAGACTAGTTTGAAATTTTATGGAAAATCTGCAATCCACCATAGAATACTTAGGCGCTTAAGGCAATTTTAAAAAATTAACACTAAATTATTTTGAAAATAAACTTCGGAAAGATTTGATTTTCACCTGTTTTTTTTTTCTGTGACAGAATGAATTATATTTTGTTAATGGAAGTTCTAGCACCGAAATGATAGTATTAATTTAATATATCTCTAAATTATTGAAAAAGTCATGACAAAGTACGGCAGTTGGAATTGTTCTTCACAATTTTCAGAGGTGGAGTTGTTCTTCACAATTTTCAGAGGTTGAGTTGTTCTTCACAATTTTCAGAGGTGGAGTTGTTCTTCACAATTTTCAGAGGTGGAGTTGTTCTGCACAATTTTCAGGGGTGGAGTTGTTCTTCACAATGTTCAGATGTCGGGTTGTTCTGTACAATTTTCAGGGGTGGAGTTATTCTGCACAATTTTCAAGGGTGAAGTTGTTCTGCACAATTTTCAGAGGTGTAGATAACATCTTTCTCTATTTTTAAAGATCCTTCAGCAATGCGTTCAAACCCCAGATTTTAATTAAAAATTAAAATATCATCGGTCGTTCGAACATTACGACATTCCTACCTCCCCACTCACCCACCCCTCATTAGCACCAACATTATCATTCTATCTCACCGGTACCCTATATTCCCGGCTTCTCAAGTTATGTTAATTAACATCATGTTTTATTTATCGATTTGCCGACGGGTTATCAAGCACACTCTTTTAGGTTTAAGCGTGCCTTTGGAATATATTGAAATGATAGTTAGGAATATTTTTTAAAATATAATGACTTGGTATGTACTCTTTGTAGTATAAACGTATTTATAAGATCAACTGGCAAGCTTAGTATGTAGGCTTCTCGCCACCCAACTCACATTTTCTTTCTAATGGTACTTACACACACACACACACACACACACACACACACATACATATATATATATATATATATATATATATATATATATATATATATAATATATATATATATATATATATATATATATAATGCAATGGCTGTCATATTCTAAAATCATAATTATAATATTTGTACGTCTGCTTTTCTGTAACGGTTTGAGTTTAACGGAAAGGGGTGTTAATCCTTTGCCAACCCCCAACCTGGATGACCAGGTGACTCAAAGATGGGGGAATCACACACCTTTAATCGCCTTTTACGACACGCTGGCTTGGCGTTGGGCTATACATTATCGCTGGATATTAGCACGCTATCGGGAGAAGCCAAAAATCGTGCTAGAATCCAAGCGTGCCGAAATCCGATGCTCATGGCGGGAGGTAACGACTTATTATGTAGATACGATTCGGTCTCCCGATTTCAGCGTGCCGTATTGCAGAGCGTGCTGAAATTCCGCGTGCTAGACTAGAATCCTGCGAGTACTGTATCAATGATCAAGTAACGATACTTTCATGTACCATGGCTATTATTAATTTTCTTCTTTGTGCGGCTATGTGGTCTAATGGTAAGACACTCGCTTTCGGATCGAAAGGTCCTGGGTTCAAGCCTCGCTCCTTGGAGAAGGCTCTTTACTCACATTCTCTCACCGTACCCAGGTGTAAAATGAGTAACCTGGGCGTTAACAGCGTTGTCTCTGTACGAAAAAAAATTGTAATGCCGCTTAAAAGGCGTCATGTCCCGTCCTACGTGTTAAATGTTGCTGTTGGCCAGGGACCCCTTGTAAAGCGCCTTGTGCACGTTTAGTGGATATTGCGCTATATAAAAGCTACAAAAAGCTCAAGTTTCACGGGCAAGGGCAGCTCAAGTGTCAGCTTTCTGACCAAAAATAAATCGCAGTTTTGTCAGAATACGACAGATTAATTTAATCAAATTAGCTTCTCGCCTGACAGCAGTTGCAGATGTTTCCAAAATGATTACAGGCGTAATAATAAATTACATTTTCCTCATTCTTGTTTTGTGGTTTTATTTATCTATTTATTTAATTTTCTTTATTGATTTTTGATTTTTAAAAAAAAAATTTTGAGTTATTTTCCTATCATTTTGTTTTAATCCCCTGCTTCAACCGGCTTCCTGGCATGGTTCCTATTTTCCGATTCTTTCTCTCGTTCTTGATTATTTTTCGCCCCTCACTTCCTTCCATCCATCTCATCGTCCTCCTTCTTTCAAACTGATGGATTAGTTTTTGTTTCGTTTTCTGTCGGTGTTTTGGTTTTTGCTTTTGTTTTGTTTTTTAAATATATATTGTTGCTGTTGTTAGTTGTTTTCTTTTTTTAACTCTTTTTTATGTTTTTGCCCCCCCCCCCCCTTTTTTTTGTTTTTTGTTGTTGATTTGTTTTGTTTTTATTTGTTTTGTTTTTGGTATAACGTTGCGTAACGTTATGCTATGTTTTTGTCTAGTCATGACTTTTAGAATAAATACTTGTGTAGTAGACGTCTATATTATACTATACATGAATTTTGACCTAGTTTACATTTTAACCGGTAATGATAATTGCCTTTAAATTTATTTTATTACCTGTGATGTTCGAAGTAAAAAGCAACTGTTGTATGTGTGTGTATGTGTGTGTGTGTGTGTGTATGTGTGTGTGTTTCTTTAATATGAATCGGTTTATTTTATTTGGGTTAATGGGTGGGTATGTAGGATGGAGGAAGTGATGACTTCATAATATTATGTATATAGAAAGCATGCACTTGGCTAAGAAACTCACAACATTGCCATCCGGAAGTATAACGGACCAACACACAAAACTATGTGTAACCATGAACGTTTATAGTCAGGTTAATACAGTTTAGTGAGAATTATTCATAAACGCAGATGGCAAAAAAAAAAACAATAACAACGACCCGAGTGACCTCAACTTCATTCTGTCTATATTTTTTTTCTTCTGTGGGGATCTGAATGACGAAGATTGTTTTTTTTTTGGTGTGCATTGCCCATGTGCGTAGATGTGTTTGTATCTGTGTGAGTGCCTTAGGTCAGATGTAACGAATAATATGATATCATATCATAGGTTATTTATTCAACTAACCGTTGAATGAATATCTTGTGTAAAAGAATTGAATTATGATTAGACGTCTATATCGATTATTTATTTAATCAAGCATTATTTTGAATCTGTCAACAGATACAGCATTTTTCGTTTCATACTTGATACTGTTCAGTTCTGTTTATAATAGAAGACTCTATATATTTTTAAAAATCCTCTTTTGCTACTTTTGTATCTGTCAACAAAGATTTTTAAACCGGTCGCAACTTGTAAATTTTGTACTTGAAAATGAAAAAAAAAATGTGTTTTTTTTTTTAAAAATCAGAAGTCAACTTCTTGATGGAAATCTAAATAACAATGTGAAATTGAATGTAAGCTTCAATTTAATTACAAAGACAGATCAAGCCTTCTTCAATGACTCAATTATGCGCCGAGCGAGGCTCGAACCCAGGACTTTCCGATCCGAAAGCGAGTGTCATACTACTAAACCACATAGCCGTGTACAATGGAGATCCAAAATGAGTATGTCTTTGTAATTAAAATGAAGCTTACGTTCAATTTCACGTTGTTTTTAATTTATTTCTTCGAGCTTCGAGCAGCAAAATTTACATGATGGAAATGTACAGAATTGAATGGGGTTTCCCCGAATTCTCCTTGTAAGTCTCGGTTAATCCAAATACTTGATATTATGTATTATAAGTAATTTCATATGATAAGATCAGCTGATGAGGGGTGGGTGAAGAAATATTTGGATGGATAAAATGATGGAAGGATATATATATATATATATATATATATATATATATATATATATATATATATATATATATATATATATGCGGCTCTATGGTCTTGTATTGTGACACTCACGTTCGGATCGGAAGGTCCTGAGTTCGAGCCTCGATCGGCGCATAATTGAGTCCTTGGAAAAGGCTTTTTACTCATATTATCTCACCGTACTCAGGTGTAAAATGAGTACCTGGCCGTTAACAGCATGTAATAATTGCCTAACAGGCGTCATGTCTCGTTCGACATGTAACGTGTTGCTGTTGGTCAGGGACTCTTTGTAAAGCGCTTTGAGCACATTTAGTGGCTATTGGGCTATGTAACAGCTCGTCTTTATTTTTAAAGATGGATAAGTCAATTAATGGATGGATATGAGTTAATGGGTGTTTTTATGTATAGATAGTTCGAAGATGACGTCACACAGCTCTTTGTTATTGTTTTTTGCCATCCGCGTTTATGAGTAATGCTCACTGAACTGTATTAACCTGACTATAAACGTTCATGGTTACACACAGTTTTGTGTGTTGGTCCGTTATACTTCCGGATGGCAACGTTATGAGCTTTTTAGCCAAGAGCATACTATCTATAGATAGATGGGTGGATAGATGGATAGATAGATAAGCTATGGGGGGCTATGTGGTCTAGTGGTATGACACTCACTTTCGGATCGAAAGGTCCTGGGTTCGAGCCTCGCGCTCGGCGCATAGTTGAGTCTTTGGAATAGGCTCTTTACTCACATTCTCTCACCGTACTCAGGTGTAAAATGAGTACCTGGCCGTTAACAGCGTTGTCTTTGTCCGAAAAAACGGTATAATCGCCTAACAGGCGTCATGTCCCGTCCTACATGTTAAATGTTTCTGTTGACCAGGGACCCCTTGTAAAGGCTCTGAGCACATTTAGTGGATATTGCCCTAAATAAAGCTCAATTTTTAATTTTTTTAAAAATAGGCCCACAGGTAGATAGTTAAATAAAGGAGTGAACGTACGAGTATAAGTTATAAGTGGATCGATGGATGGATGGGTGGAGGAGTGGAATTGTAAAAGTCAGGTGAAATTAAAACTCGAGAAATCCGCGTTAGTGCTAGG
>NC_088362.1:48194869-48197369 GCF_034508935.2 Berghia stephanieae
TACCATCATGTCATTGTCTGATCGTCCGACGACGCACTTGACGTCCGTAGGTTACCCCATGTTGAGGTGGGCGTGCATGGTGGTTCTCGTGTTGACAACCCTGATACTGGGAGACTTGCAAAGGGCGCAAGCTGCAAAACCGCCTACGAAGTTGGACTTCAAATACCACAGTCATGCCCAGATTGGAAAGTTCCTGAGGACTTTGAGTACTCGATACTCGCAAATTACCAAGTTGAAGACCATAGGTCAGAGTGTCCGAGGTGAGATATGAAAAAAAAGGGAGTGGGGGGGGGGGTGGAAGGAGAGAGAGAGAGAGAGAGAGAGAGAGAGAGAGAGAGAGAGAGAGAGAGAGAGAGAGAGAGAGAGAGAGAGTTGGTTCGGCAAAGAGAAAAACAAATAATATCACTTGTAAGCATTCTCGATGGAGAGTTTAAATATTGCTTTGATAGTTGGAACCCCCCCCCCCTAAAAAAAAAGACGAACTTTTGTATAGGGTAATATCCACTATGAATGTGCCTAAGCACTTTACATGGTGTTACAAGCTAATAGCAATACTGTAAGGTTATTTAAAAAATGGGGGTTGGGGTTGTTTGTTGGGTTTTTTTTTTGGCGGGGGGGGGGGGGGGGTTGTTTGTTTGGGTTTTTTTTCTGTTCTCATTTAACCGCCAATGTACTTTACCTATTTTACACCTGAATGCGGGAGAGAAAACCTCTATAGTACATACAAAGCACTTGAAGGACCTGCTTCTTCCGCATGAAAAGCAATTTCATTTACTCGTGCTTTACTAACTCACAAATAAATACATGGCGTGAACGAGACATGAAGCAACATGGGTTGCTGTTTGTTTGGGGGTTTTTTTTCTCTATTTCGACCACAAAGGTACTTATTTTACACCTGAGTGCGGGGAAAGAAAACCTCTCTGTGTATAAATTAAGTTTCCTGACAGTTTAAGGAGAGATAGAGAGAGAGAGAGAGAGAGAGAGAGAGAGAGAGAGAGAGAGAGAGAAAGAGAGAGAGAGAGAATACCCTTTGTAATAACGCCTTAGATAAAGATCTAAAAAATTGTGTATGGAATAGTGCCAGACAAAGCAGAGAGAAAAACATAGCAAAACGAAACGGCGGCTATGTGGTCTTATGGTATCACACTCGCTTTCGGATCGGAAGGTCCTAGGTCCTAGGTACTCACATTCTCTCGCCGTACTCAGGTGTAAAATGAGTACTTGGCCGTTAACAGCGTTGTCTTTGTTCGAAAAATTGTAATATCGCCTAACAGGCGTCATGTCCCGTCCTAAATGTTAAGTGTTGCTGTTGGTCAGGGACACTTTGTAAAGCGTTTAGAGCACATTTAGTGGATATTGCGCTATATATAAAAGCTCATTTTTTATTATTTTGGGGGGGGGGGGGGGTTTAAAACAAAACAAAACAAACAAACAAAAAACATCTCAAAGATTTAACCAGCCTCGACTGGGGATCGAACCGCAGACCTCCTGATTTAGAAGGTCTGAGATTCGATCCCCAGGCTGATTTTTTTTTTTGGATGTTCTTTTGTTTGTTTGTTTGTTTGTTTTTTTGTGTTTTTTTTTTGTTTTTTGTTGTGTTTTTTTTTCTTGGGGGGGGGGGGGGGGGGGATTCTTGTATTTTTTCCCTGCCTTGTCTGGTACTGCTTCACACATACTTTTTCTGAGCTTTTACTTATACCAGTGCATGCTCCTTAATTTATCGCTTATATATAACGCCCTGTGTAAAAAGGGAAGCCTTACAGTTTTTCATAAAGATGAAATCTAGTTGACACCACACTCCCTTTTTTTTTTCATCCAGACAAGATTAAGTTCTCACCTCATTCAATCCAAAATATTTTAAGTGATGAAATTTAAGTTCATTGTACAAGATGGCAGCGACCATCCCCTGAGCAGTGCGCACTGTGGGACAGAACTTTCGGGGTCATTTGCTATCTAGATGGACTGAGTAACTTTTTGTACACAATAAATGCGGTAGAAAATCCTGGGTTGTGGATCACAGAATGTTATTGGATTGTGGCCATTGTTACCATGCTTTTTTTGTTGTTGTTATGAGAGGTGATTTCTTTCCTTGTAAATCATGTCTCGGTTATGTGTTTATGTCAATATATGATTTAAATTATATATTTTGAATCAGATCTTGTATTGTTTGCGGCATGTATTATAGTTAGTAATGTACATAGATCTATATGTTTTTTATATTTTTGGCAAATATCCAGGTGAAGCCATGATTTTCGTCTCAGACTAAATACAGAGGTACATTAATTTCTTCTATCATCTACTTCTGTTTTCCTCTTCTACCTAAGACTATCCTCCACTTTTCCTGGCGCTCAAATGACCCATGTATGTTGCAAGTGTCGTTTAAACCCTCCCCTTACCACCCATAGGAAAATCGTCACATTTGTTACGATGCAGCCAACAATTCTCTTTTTCTTATTTCATTTTGATATAGTTGTAGATATAAGATACTGTGTTGCAGAGC
>NC_088362.1:48202369-48232369 GCF_034508935.2 Berghia stephanieae
AATGAGAGAATGTTAGTAAAGAGCCTTTTCCAAGGACATAACTATGTGCCACTCAGATGGGACTCGAACTCAGGATCACTGATGACAAGTGTCATATCACTACACATAGCTGCACTGCAGACAAAAGATGATATTCTAGGCTTGACTGAAAAGTCTTGATGCTTATTGAATATTTTTGATTGTATTGAACTTACCAGTATAAACTATATAAAAATGTGTGTAGTTCATTCTTCGTCACCAAATTTTGTTTAGCTGCTATTTGTAGATTTTCATTTATCTTATTTGAAAGAACACCTATTCCAACATGTCAGTCGAACAAATCACACAAAAATTAGGCAATAAACAGGGAGCTGTGTTCCTACTGCATAGAAATGACTGAAACATGTTTATGATGACTCATGTGTTGGTCTTCGAACAGTTCAAAGATTGGTTTACTGGAATTGATGCTGTTACAACCAACGAGTAGAAGAGTGAAAAATGGGAAAACGGGCAACTATCCATGCCAGGGCAAGGAGTCAAAAGCAAGAAGTTAACATGGAATATAACAGACCTGCCAACCAGTACGATTAATCGTATTTTAGTACGATTTTTGGACCCCGAATACGCGGATACAATTTTCGTGGATTTAATACGATTTTTTTAAAGATGTGTGTTGTGAATGATGTTGATGATACATTTGATGCAGTGATACACACGTGTCGTACACCAACTATTGACTGTGTTTCTGAATGAATGATGCATCACATTTAATATTATAGTTATCATTTCAGTTGCTTATATGATGCCGGTTTTCACCAATATTTTTCTCATACATTTTTGAGGATTTGCATAGAATTATGGATATAAGCTTGTTTTATACTTTAAATAGTCTCAGACCACATTTTAACTTTGCCACTTATTAAATAGAAAATTCTAAGTGAAAATGTAATTGAACCAACATCTTTGACTTTGAAGCCTTCAATTTAAAACTGTATTGCTAATTAACTTAAACATAAATGGGTTATTTCCCTTTATAATAACTAAATTACTCTATTTTGATTTATAAAATTTATAATGATCTTTTTTTTTTCTTTATTATTTTGTACGAGTCTTGAATTACAAAGTGGGCAGCTTTAGGAACGGTATTTGGTTCAAAATGAATATTTTAGAACTATTTTAGAAGTATTTAACTTGTCTCTGTATATTACATACTTTGCGAATTTCCTATCATTTGACCAAAGTATAGTATTAGTTGTATATAGAAGTAATAGTAGTAGGAGGAGGAGGAGGAGTAGTAGTAGTAGTGAATGCTCAAAAAAAAAAAAAGAGAGAGAGAGAGAGAGAGAGAGAGAGAGAGAGAGAGAGAGAGAGAGAGAGAGAGAGAGAGAGAGAGAGAGAGAGAGAGATGTCATTTGATAACGTATATATGGAAAATATCTTGCTACTGTTCCAAATTGTCTTCTATTGAATTGAAGACCATTCTCCCAGATATTTTATCTCAAAACTTGATATACTGGGCTAGCAGATATCACCATCACAACTTTGGTACATCAGCATCTCTTACCATCAACATCATGACATCACCACTTCTACAACTGCCATCACAGCATTGTCACGGCCACAACCACCACCACATCACTTCTATCACCACCGCCACCACAGCTTCATCATCATCACCACTACCACTAGAGCACCATCGCTACAACAACCAACACTTCTTCCACTGACACTAGCATCGATACTACCAACATGTTTGGGGTCTTTTGGTCATTTCTTTGAGTGTTTCGAAAGCAATTTCCTTTGATATTGCAATTTCTGAGCCTTATGATAATTTTAAATGGCAATTAAATTTTAGTTTCTCGATAAATCGATAATTTTGTAATCACTAGAGATTGCTTGAATGATGAAGATCAGAGTTTATTTTGATTTGGGATTGATGTTAGCTTTTATATAAATTTTTGTATAGTGCGCACTTTTTTTTTTCACATGTGCAGGCAAAAGACACTTTTTTTTTTTTTGCGAAAAATACACTTTTCAGGGTCATGGAATACACTTTTCATCCTGGGAAGGTTGGCAGGTCTGAAATAAAATTGCAAAGGAAGTCAAAAAATTGCTGAGAGCTGATAAAAGGTCAAATATTAATGAAATAGCTGAACAAGCAGAGAAGGCAGCCAAATAAGTTAGACATAGAATCATTATACACAACTATAAGACTGATTTGTGACAAAAACAGTTTCTCAAACAAGCTTATTAGAGACAAGTCAAGAAGAATATCAACTTGTACTGAAAGTCAACTTGAGAAATGGAAAGAGACATGTTTCGAAGCTCAAACTCCTTCTTCTTCCAACAACAAAAACAATAAAAACATAAATACATTACTTAAAAAATCAGATAGCTGGTAGAGCATTATTTGGCACATTGGATGTTGCTATATCATAATATATCACATATATCATATGTGAGGCTATGTGGTCTAGTGGTATGACACTCGCAGAAAGTCCTGGGTTCGAGCCTTGCTGGGCACATAGTTGAGTCCTTGGAGGAGGCTCTTTACTCACATTCTCTCACCGTACTCAGGTATAAAATGTTTACCTGGCTGTCAACAGTGTTGTCTCTGTCCCAAAAAAATGGTAATATCGCCTAACAGGTGTCATGTCCCGTCCTACATTTTAAATGTTGCTGTTGACCAGGGACCCCTTGTAAAGCGCTTTGAGCACGTTTATTTGATATTGCTCTATATAAAAGCTCAATATTTTTTAAAAAATTTTATAATCACTGCACGAGTCCAATTTTGTTTTCAGATTTACCTTGTTTTTGGTTTTGTGATTTTGTTCATTTTGCTAAAAACTTGACTAGCTTTCTAGATTTTTATATCTTTGCTGGAGTATCTTAAAATCTTTCGATTGATTTTTGTAATTATTTATTTACTGTTATCCAGACATGGGTAGAATCCAGTATGCAGCTTCACCAGACGATGATGTGTTCAGACATTTGGCCTTGACCTACAGTCGTTCCCATCCTACAATGCACCAGGGTGCTTCTTGCGGAGACCAGTTTAAAGATGGAATCACCAATGGTGCCAACTGGTATCCAGTCATTGGTAAGAATCATAATACTGTATCTGAGGTACTTCTTATTATCTGACCCACTCCCCGTCCTTTTTTTTTTTTTTGGGGGGGGGGGGGGGGTAGAGCAAAAACTGTCAAACCTGGGACTTCACCTCTGTAAATTTGAGTATTCTCAGGGCTCCCCCCCCCCTATAAGTTATATATCTGGTTAAATGACTTGATTTCTGATCAATACCGGCTTAAACTATACTACATATACTCTTATTGTTCCAAACCAAAATGCCAAAGCTTTGCAAAGTTTTCTATTGAGGTAAAGTTACCCCAACTAAGGAAAAAAAAAACAAACTAAAAGCAAAAAGACTTGGGAATTTATATAGAGCATTAATACCTTGAGCTTTTATACAGCGCAATATAGAACGAGACATTACACCTCCCCCACCTTTTTGAATTACAACTACTATTGGACAACTTTTTCATTTTTTTCATTTCATTTTTTTCATTTACCACTCTCACCCCCCCCCCCCCCTCTCTCTCTCTCTTTCTCTCTCTCTCTCTCTTTCTCTCTCTCTCTCTCTCTCTCTCTCTCTCACCGATATTCTCTCGTTATCCAGGTAGTATGGCAGACCACATGTATCGGACAGGGCGTGGTTACGAGATCCTTGTTGAAATGTCTTGTTGTAAATACCCAGATCCTTACACCCTGCCAGATTTCTGGAGGATAAACAAAGATCCTCTCATCAACTTTTTATATGCTGTACACATGGGTAAGTTACAAATCATATTATATTATTATTTTATTATTATTATCATCATTACTATCAGTATTATTATCATCATTATTACCACTATTTTAATTACTTTTTTCGCCTATTACAAGAGTTGTAACCTAACAATAATTGCCTATTTGGACAATAAATATTATTATTATTATTATTATTATTATTATTATTATTATTTTATTATTATTATTATTATTATTATTATTATTATATTATTATTATTATTATTATTATTATTATTATTATTATTATTATTATTTTAACATAACATTTCAGGGTTAAAATAGATCATTCTACCCTTGTGACCATATCTAAAATATACACAATCATGATAGATTAAGGATTGAAGAAATTCCATAACATATCAGACATATTCATAACAATTATCTCCGGGTAGGGTCTTTAGACCTCATAAAGTGGCCAGGAGGTCACTTGCTGTATCTTCTATCCGTCTTTATCTGTTTTCCGAGTTGAGTTTAAGTCTTTGTCTTGGAATGGGATTGCTTAGTTTTGTCCTGGCCCAGTCCAGAGTCCTAGACTGGGAAGGAAAAAGTCAGATGTATAGCTGTAGTTTTGAGAGATAATTTTTTTTTTCCTTTTAAGTCATCTCTCTGATATGAGTTGGTAAGTTTTTTGTTTTAGAAATATATTGGTTTGGAAACATTTGAGTATATTCCTTTTAGCGGGGGCCTCTGCTCTAGATGAGACTTTTAGGCGATCTCAACTTAACTAAACTGATAGTGTGCTCTTGGAATCTACATCTATTCGCTATTTAAACCATTCCCCATTGTCTTACTTTTTCTTGGGTGCTTTCAATTGTAAATCTATCACTAACATGGTCATTGTGTATGGAGAATTATTGAGTCATGTAAACAATATCTTTTTAAACAAGAAGATTATTCGCGTGCAAAGGGATTGTGCTTTAAAGTGACTCAAGTTTATGCGTTTATGTCTTTGTCTTGGAATGAGATTACTTAGTTTTGTCCTAGACCTGTATGGAGTCCTTGAATTGGAGGGAAACAGTCAGATGTATAGCTAATTTTGGGAGATGATATTTTTTCCTTGTAAATCATCTCTTTGATATTTTTTGTTTTAGGTATATATTGGTTTGTAAATATTTAAGTGTATTCCTTTTAGTTTGGACCTCTGGATGAGACTTTTAGGGTGATCTCAAACTAAGTACACTGATATTGTGCTCTTGGAATCTATATCTGTTCCCTATTTGAACCATTCCCCTTTGTCTCACGTTTTCTTGGGTGCTTTCAATAGTAAATCTATAACCTAAGCACAATCATAGTGCAGTGAACAATTCAGTCACTCAGACAATATCTTTTTTTTTTTAATTCTTCAGGTGTAAAGGGGATTGTGGCAATAAGTGACTCAAAAGTTCGACTGCGTGATGCCAGTGTAGCTATTGAGGGCCGAGAACGGATAGTGACTCACACCAGCAGGATTGGAGAATTTTACAGACTTCTGCTGCCTGGCAACTATACTCTCATGGTAATTTTTTTTAAAAAGATAAAATTAAAGAAATTCCCTTTCGGCTATGTGGTCTAGTGGAATGACACTAGCTTTCAGATCATAAGGTCCTGGGTTCAAGCCTCGCACAGCACATAGTTGGGTCCTTGGAAAAGAACCTTTACTCACATTCTCTCACCGTACTCAGGTGTAAAATGAGTACCTGGCCGTTAACAGCATTGTCTCTGTCTGAAAAAAATTGTAATATCGCCTAACAGGTGACATGTCCCCGTACTACATGTTAAATGTTGCTGTTGGCCAGGGACTCCTTGCAAAGAGCTTTGAGCACGTTTAGTGGATATTGCGCTATATAAAAGCTCAATTTATTTTTTTTACATATTTTTTTCTTTATTCGTCCCATAGGGAAAATTTGTCTCTAGGGTCTATTCCAAGGAAAGACTGGAATAACCCATGTGCCTGCCACAGTGCAGTGCCGCAAACTGAGCTAGGGCGAGGTGACTTGCTCAAGGCCACACAACGCAGCGCTTATTTGAATGAATTGAGAACCTTTCGGCTACGAAGCAAAGACTTACCTCTGAGCCAAGCTAACCCGTGAAATGGGTATGCATTTAAGTCAGAGAATAATGCCACTAATAATGATTTAACACCATGTATAAAGTCATCCAGCAGTGTTGGGTTCAGCAGGATTCCACTGCAATACCATTTTGATATGATTTATCTCATTTTTTTATTTTATATTTTCTTTGTGGTCGTCACTTTATTAGTTCATCTATAAATCATCCCTGGTCCAAAAACATCAATTGAATTGGATATTTATATTATAGAAAAACTTGTTTCGACTCCATCCATATTGACATGTGGAGTGCCTCAGAGATCCTTTCTCAACCCCCTCCTTTTTACAATGTAAACTGCTCCCCTTTTTGTATGTTATCCACCTTTCCCATTGATTTTCATTTTTATGCCGATGGCATTCAGCGGTATAAAAACTCAATAATGATTCAGAGCTGTCATCAGTATCAGTTACGGAAAATTGTATTTCTAACATAAAGGATTGGATGAAACTAAACAAACTTAAATTTAATGATGACACGACTGAAATGATAATTTTTAAAAATAGGTATCAACTCTCAAAAATATCTACAAATAAAATACTAGTAGGTGAACATACTATTAAACCTAGTTCTTGAGTGAGAAATCTGGGGTGTATGTAGAGCAAGGGTTATCCATGGAACATCATGTTAAAAAATCTGTCAATGTTGTAACTATCACATGAGAAACATTGGAAGAATCAGACATTCTATTGATTAGGATATTACAAAGATTCTTGTTAATTCTTTTATTACTAGCAGATTAGATTATTGTAGTGCCCTTCTCATTGGCTGTCAAAGCAGATTAATTCATCAACTACAAAAAAATTCAAAATAAAGCGGCTAGACTTATAGAATTAACGAAAAAAAGAGATCATATAACACCAGTTTTCCACTGGCTTCCTGCGAAGTATAGGATACAATTTAAATTATTGTGCTATATTTTAGATGTCTGGAATGATTGGCACCTGAATATTTGCAGGAACTAATTAAAAAATATGAACCCACTCGAAATTTAAGATAATCTCAGTCCCAACTTCTTAAGGTTACCACCTCAAAATCCACTTTTGGTAAAAAAAATTTTAAAAATAAGCCTTTTTATCCATTGCTCCACGCCTATGCCTATGGAACACACTCAGTCCTCGGACAAAGTCAGGAAATATCTGAAGACTGAGTTGTTCTGCAAGGCTTATTTTTTATGAAATAGATGTTGCTTAGATTTTGTTTCTGTATTCAAGCTGTTGTGTCGTGGTTTAAAATAATTTTTTAAACTTATTATGTAAAGCGCCACAAAGCATGATAAACGTGGATGTTTAGGTGCTATATAAATTCATTATTTATTTATTTATTTATTATTATTATTATTATATTTCTCAAGCGGTCTTTTTTCATTAAATATTCTTCAGGGGTTTTTAATATGATGATAAAAACTTATTTTTCCTTATTTATTATATTCTTATCTCCACAAGACTTTGTTGCAATTTAATGTATCTTTAAAAACCGCTACTCAATTATAATAGAACTTTTTAGGTGATTTTTTTCTTTTTTTTTTTTTGTGGGGGGGGGGGGGGGGGTGGGAGCTCACATTTTTAAAAAAAATGTAAATCTCTATCCTTTGCTCCATCCTCAGATTTATAAAACAGGTTTCATCAGTAAGAATGTTTCTTTCACCGTGCATGGTCAAGGAAAAGTTACCACCCTTTATGTCCAACTTGATCCTAACATTCCTGCAACCTCAAGCCCAGGAACAACCATTTTCACGACCTCGGAAGTTGGTGGTAAATCTGATGATAGCGGAGATCAGGACATCAAAAATGAATCGACCGAGGCTGTAGCAAATACTTCTTTTACAGGCGACCCCAGAATTCCAGATAAATTTGACATCGACCATAAATTCCCCCTTCTCAGTAACCTTGGACCAGTCAGAAGCAATTTAAGCCAGATTGAATCTCATGTGACATATGACCGTCAAGAAATCAGCAACAAGCCGACTACAGGAAGTGACGCATCAAATAATGGGCATTGGACAATAAGTAGAGGGAACCTTACTTCTACACAATCCATTGAAAATGTGGACCAAGCGGGGCTTGTGACTTTCAAAATCATGGACTCCAGCAATCTTTCAATGACTGATGCTCCAAGCATTGGCATGATGAGCACAACAGGCCAGGCCCAAACAAAATCAGAATACTCTGTAAAGGGTAAAATGACGTCCTCCTCCACTACAGTAATTTATAAAGACAGTGACAACAACAACAACAATGACAATACCATCAATGACAATACAGTTAGTAACAGCCATCTCACTCATAGCATCACTGACCAAGTCACTTTGGGAAAACCAACAAGCAATTCTGAAGCAAACCAGGCGGACCAGTATTCCATGGATTCCCCGACTGATGGGATTTCACGTTCAGGTTCTGCCAGTAGCATCATTGCCATGACAACCAACAAAGACCACAACATCTATATTGTACCTCAAACAGTTGTCAAATTGCTGTATACATTCCTTATACTTCTCTTTTCTTCCATCCTTTCTTGATTTGAATTGATGGATAGTTCCATCTTAGAATTGTAGAAGTTTACCACTTTCTTGACTTGAATTGATGGATAGTTCCATCTTAGCATTGTAGAAGTTTACCACTGTCTTGACTTGAATTGATGGATAGTTTCACCTTAGAATTGTAAAAGTTTACTACTTTCTTGATTTGAATTGATAGATAGTTTCATCTTAGAATTGTAGAAGTTTACAACTGTCTTGACTTGAATTGATGGATAGTTTCACCTTAGAATTGTAAAAGTTTACCACTTTCTTGGCTTGAATTGATGGATAGTTCCACCTTAGAATTGTAAAAGTTTACTACTTTCTTGATTTGAATTGATGGATAGTTCCATGTTGGGATTGTAGAAGTTTACCACTTTCTTGACTTGAATTGATGGATAGTTCCATCTTAGAATAGTAGAATTTACCACCTTCTTGATTTGAATTGATGGATAGTTCCATGTTGGGATTGTAGAAGTTTACCACTTTCTTGACTTGAATTGATGGATAGTTCCATCTTAGAATAGTAGAATTTACCACCTTCTTGATTTGAATTGATGGATAGTTCCATGTTGGGATTGTAGAAGTTTACCACTTTCTTGACTTGAATTGATGGATAGTTCCATCTTAGAATAGTAGAATTTACCACCTTCTTGATTTGAATTGATGGATAGCTCCATGTTGGGAATGTAGAAGTTTACCACTTTCTTGACTTGAATTGATGGATAGTTCCATCTTAGAATAGTAGAATTTACCACCTTCTTGATTTGAATTGATGGATAGTTCCATCTTAGAATTGTAGAAGTTTACCTCTTTCTTGACTTGAATTGAGGGATAGTTCCATCTCGTTAACCACTTACTTCTTCTTCTTCTTTGTTCAGCCAGGCAATGCCATCATACTGGCGACAAGTGCTGCTTCATGTTGTATGCGCTCAGAGTGGCCAGGAATTGTTCAACTTGGTTCTGTCACTATTTTGTCACTTTGTCAGGTTAATTTTTCTAGTTAGATACAATTTTGACATATTCTCTCCCATTTCCCTTTTTTTTTTTACTGTTTGGACAATTTTGACATGTTCTTTCCCATTTTCCATTTCTTTACTGCCCTTGTCCTTACTTGTATATTCCTATAGGTCCCTGCTAGGCGATAGTGCTAGAGTCCAGCAATTGGGATTTACAGAGTCAGATGGTTGAGATCCTTTGTGAAATTGAAAACTGATTTTATCTGGTGTTTTATGATCTCTACCAGGTATTTGATTCTTCACTCACTCACTCACTCAATCCCATGACTAGATGGTCGATGGGGGGATCATACAGCGCCCAATCCTGTCCCTTCTTTGATGTTATCCAGCCACATTTTCCTTTGCCTTCCTCTTCTTCTTTGCCCTTCCACCGTAACTTGCATGACTGACTGTCTTGCACAAGCTGTCATGTCTGACCAGATGTAGGAAACCATGCAAGTTTCCGTCTTTTAACCAATGCAAGCAATGGTTCCTGTCTTCCCACCCGCTAGCTTTTCCACATCTTCAAGAACCTCCTTATTAGTTAAATGTTCCAGATATGACACTCATAGGATTTTCCTGTAACTCTTGCTCTCGACCACATTGATTCGCCTCTTTAGTTCTTCATTCATTGTCCAGGCTTCACAACCATAATATAGTAACACAGATAGTACAAGTGACCTGTACAGCCTAAATTTTGATTGTAAGCTCATCTGGCTTTTCCAAATCTTGTTGAGTCTCGCCATAACTACACTAGCAAGCACTAAAATTTCACACTCTAATTCTTTCGAAATGGACAATGACTTAGAATAAGTGGCACTTCGACGGTTATAGTTTGGCACAAGTAATCATCCATGCTATGCACATTTCTGTCTACGAATGCGGAGTAAGCTGTTTAGGATTTATGGTTGTGCTAAAAGTAAATGTGAAATTGCATTTGGTTTTTCATAGTTAGGGTCAGAACTCAACTTTCAGTAATATTTAATATTTACTTTATTTCTTGTAAATGTTTTAATATTTGGATTGACCTTTTTTTAATGTATCCCTTTTATAAGCAAAGATCCTTTGCATGCATCATAGTTGATACTGTGAATTTATGTTGCACTACTAGACACATTGTCGGTATATTTTTATTAAAATCTACCTCTGTTTTGTCTTAACTTTTCTAGGTGCTTGTAATCAGTACAGTTGATTCGTGAGGTAATGCAAACACTGGTAAACAAGATATATACTCTTTTAAACATTTAGTCAATTTTATTAAAACCTGACATCAGATCTAAGTTTTTTCACCAAGAGGGCAGTAAAATTCAGACTTTATTTTCCATTGTTTTTACTACTAGTTCCATACAGCTCATAACTCACTCACAAAATGAAACTGGTTTGAATCTGTGTTCGAGTATTTTAACGCCCCTTTGCCTGTCCTGCAATGCTTGGGTCTTGGATATCTAGTACAATGGGACCTCGAAATCGGGAACCTCTCTATTCAGGGAACCCAGACAATTGGGACACGTAGTTGTCAACACTTTTTGTAGTTGTCAACACCTTTAACGAAACAACGCGTCCTCGATTGTCCACATAAAATATTAGCTCCACCCCTACTCCTCTATTTGTGAGGCTAGTGTCACACATAATGAGGTAAGAGACTGATGCAAGCACAAATATGGGTCAACGCATCCTACCATCTCCAATTGAAGTTGACTTTAAATGTATGAGATACGTTTCAATGAAAATTATTTTTTAAAATGCAAAAATAAAATAATACAAACATTATCCCACCCTTTAAAAAAAAAGATTTAACTTCTAAACCAATTCGTTTCATAAAGATTCCCTTGACGTGACAGAAGAGCCTCAATACCCTCAGGCTTGTAGGACAACAAAGAATTCCACCTCCCTGGCTAATCTGGTGATTTTGTTGACAACAGACATTTTCCGATTAGAGAGGCCCCACTGTCTTAGAAATGATGCTATCGTAACTTTGCGATAGGCCAGTAGGCTACTTGATCTGAGAAACTGAGACCATGGAACCTATAGCTGAGAAAGGGTTACAATTTTTTTTAGTTTTTAAAAAAATCGTTTTTACAGTCTTATCAATTCGCTTGTTCTTCTGTAACTGTATATTCAAAACCCTTTGTTGTAGCTTGGCGGATACGCCCTCCTCCATTTCACCCTCCTACCCCCTCCCCCATACACATAAACAACTTTGAAAAAAAAAAAGCAGAAAACTTTGCTCATTAAAATTTATCTGCTCAAACAACTTTTATTTATATGTATAATTAAAGTCTGTACCACACAATTAGAGCTTGCCATTAATTGTAAGACGTGACACATCAGAAATGTTTAGGTAAGTCTTAACCAGTCCCCATCATCTTACTTATTCTTAATTACCCACTGGGTGGGGTTCCTGACCTCCCACAGTGGGCAGGGAGGTATTTACTGTCTTCTATCCCCCTATATCTGTTTTCCAACTAGCTTTCTGTCTTTGTTTTGGAATGAGATTACTTGGTTTTATCCTGGCCTTGACCGGATACCCTTGGTGAGAGGGAAACAGTCAAATGTATAGTTAGTTTTGGGAGATGATATTTTTTTCCTTCTAAATAATCTCTCTGTTATGTAATGTATTATGTTTTGTTTACATAATATATATATGATTTGCAAACATTTGAGTGTATTCCTCTTAGTGGGGACCTGTGCTTGTGACTGGATAAGACTTTTAGGTGATCTCAAACTAAGTACTTCGATAGTGTGCTCTTGGAATCTACATCTGTTCCCTATTTGATCTAATTCTCCTTTGTCTTACTTTTTCTTGGGTGCTTTAATGTAATTCTAGAACTTATTACTATCCCATTTTCTTCCTTTTTACTGGCGCTGATATGACTTTAATGTGTTGCAAGCGCCGTAAAACCCTTAAAAACAAACAAAACAAACTTAATTACCCATTACCCCAAAGTTACAAGCATTAGATAAAGAACTGAATAAGTGTGTATGAAAGGTGCCAGACAAAGCAAGAAAGAAAAATACAAGAAAAAAACATTCCAAAAAAGCAGTCGACCTAAGAAAAAAAAAACATCCCAAAAAATCAGTTGATCTCGAGGTAGACTGATTTTTTTGGGATGGTTTTTTTTCTTGTATTTTTCTTTCTTGTTTTGTCTGGCACCTTCATACACACTTATTCAGTTCTTTATCTTACATAGGTGCCTACTCCTTAATTTCTTAACTTGTTGCAAGCATTGAATTTTTTTGTCACTCTTACAGTTCTGTTTATTGTCTACCATTTTTTAATATGCCATGGGGTTGTAAGGACCATTAGACTTCAAAAAACAAAATGTGCGTCTATGTGGTCTTGGGGTATGACAATTGCCTTCAGACTGGAAGGACTGGGGTTCGAATTCCGCTCTAAGTCCTTGGAAAAGGCATTTTACTCATTTTCTAACTGCACTCAGGTGTAAAATGAGTACCTGGCCGTTAACAGTCTTGTCTCTGAAAAAAATAATTTAAAAAGCGTCTTACAGGCTTTATGTCTCGTTCCACATGTTTAGTGTTGCTGTTGGCTAGGAACCCTTGTAAAGCGCATTGAGCATGTTTAGTGGATATTGCGCTATGTAAATGCTCAAGTCTGCTCAAGTCAATTTTTTTTAAAATCACATCAAACCCATGCTACACGTTCCTAATGATTCTAATGGAATGAGATGTATAAGTTGTGTTGGGAATACCAGGAAACATCGTTAATTATGTTGCTAAATGTTCTTGACCTAATGTATGTCGTTATTTTGAATGTTATTTTTTTTTTGTTTTGTTTTTTTGTTTTTTTTGTTGTTTTTTTTTAATTCATTGAGTTATATCATTTTATTACAATAAAGTTTTTGACGAATGTTCCGATAGCTTAATCGGAAGATCAGTCAGTCCAAGCATCAGTAACACACTGTATAGTCACCTGGAACAACTTGCAAAAGACCTCTTGACACAAGATAGAGGGGCCAGAGCTGATCTGGTCACTGGTTCGGATAAGTAAAAAAAAAGTATGTTAGAAGATCATTTGGCTCACTAAAAAGTGACCTGTGCCAATTATGGAATTTGCTGATTTTTTCGCCCACCATCGAACAAGATTTTGATCATGTCTTCTCTTTGAATTAGATCTATCCTTATTTCTCCTAGGATACCAAAGCAATGGCAATTTATAAGGTAGCGTTAGGAGACAATTTCTATTTTTCATTTGTTTAAAATATCATGTGTTTCAGGGATGCCCTATTCTGGTTCAAGCCAGAAAACCGGCTCTTTGAAATCTTCCGGTCATCAGTTGTTTTTTTGTGGTTTTTTTTTGTTGTTGTTTTGTTTATTGGGGTTTTTTGTGTGTTATTTTGTTTGTTTGTTAATTGTTTTGCTAGAGACTTGAATTGTTGGTTTTTTTTTTTCTTTTAAGGATGAATTTATTCGTTGTTTAAATGCATCAGTTTATGAGAAGCTAGAAGGATATTTATCCTCTTTTTTATGATTTAAGCGTAATATCATTTTATGAAGAGAAGTTTTGCATGAAATATTTTCATATGATCTTTACGCGAAAAAATTTGTCATACTTTTTTGTTTTTGTCAAAGGACTTCGCTGTTGTTTTGTTGTTTTATTTTTTTTTTCGTTTTTTTTAGGTGTTGTTGTTGCTGTTCTTTCTCTTGTTATTGTTGTGTGATCATTTTGATCTGCCATCTCTACTTAAATGATAGTTTGCTCAAATGTCATTGAATTTTGACTGTATCGACAATCCCTGTTGTTTTATTTTACTTGTTTTGTATTTACATTCATCCCAATAATGAGTATAGAGCATAAAACAAACACGATTTTGTTACTACTACTACTACTACTACTACTACTACTACTACTACTACTACTACTACTACTACTACTACTACTACCACGACTACTACTACTATTACTATTACTACTACTACTACTACTGTTACTACTACTACTATTACTACTACTACTACTACTACTACTACTACTACTACTACTATTACTACTACTACTACTACACTACATACTACTACTACTATTACTATAAGTCAACTACTACTACTTACTACTACTACTACAACTACTACTACTACTACTACTACTACTACTACTACTACTACTGTTGCCGCTGTTGCTGCAGCTATTTTGGAGATTTTATTATTATTATTATTATTATTATTATTATTATTATTATTATTATTATTATTATTATTATTATTATTATTATTATTGTTACCATTATCATAATCATCATCACCATTATTATCATCGACGTCGTCGTCGTTGTCATCGTTATGGTTATTTAATATATTATGCCATTCTGTTGTATGACAAAATTGAAATGTTCTTCCCAGTCTAAATAATAAAACTGTCGATGATTTATTTGATATGATTGTGTTGACTGGTTACATGATTTTAAAAATTGAGCTTTTTATATAGCGCAATATCCACTGAACTTGCTCAAAGCGCTTTACAAGGGATCCCTGGCCAACAGCAACGCTTAACATGTAGGACGTGACATGACGCCTATGAGGCGATAATACAATTATTTTCGGACAGAGACAACGCTGTTAACGGCCATGTACTCATTTTACACCTAAGTACGGTGAGAGAATATAAGTAAAGAGTCTTTTCCAAGGACTCAACTATGCGCCGAGCGAGACTCGAACCCAGTCCCTTCCAATCCGAAAGCGAGTGTCATACCACTAGACCACATAGCCGCACAAGATTTAGATGTGACCTAATGATTTACTTGATTTATCTTTTACTGGGTTGGGTTCATGACCACCCATATTGGACAGAGAGGTCACGTATAGCTTACTGTGTCTTATATACCTCTATCTGTTTTTCGACTTGCGTTTCGTCTTTGTCTTGGAATGAGACTACTTTGTTTTGTCCTTTCCTTTGGCTGGGAGGGAAACAGTCAAATTTATGTGGATGGAGTCTTTTGACCTTCCATGGTGAGCTGGAGGTCCCTTGCTGTGTTTTCTATACCCGTATATCTGTTTTCTGCGTTGCTCTGTCTTCGTATTGGGATGGGACTACTTAATTTTTTCCTGGCTCATGTCAGAGTCCTTGGCTGATAGGGAAAGAGTCAAATTATGGTTTTTGGGAGATGGTTTTTTTTCCTTGTAAATCATCTCTATGTTATGTCTTGTTACATTTGTCGGTTTAAATATATTGTAATTTCTAAACATTTGAGTGTATTGGCGGAATCCTGTGCTTGTGTCTGGATGAGACTTTTAGGTGATCACAAACATAGAACATTGATAGTTTCACAGTGGGCAGGGAGGTACTTACCTTGTCTTCTATCCCCTTATAGCTGTTTTCCAATTTGCTTTCTGTCTTTGTCTTGATATGAGATTACTTGGTTTTGTCCTGACCCTGGCCGGAGTCCTTGGCTGGGAGGGAAACAGTCAGATGCATAGTTATTGTTTTGGAAGATGATATTTTATTCCTTGTAAATCATCTCTTTGTTATATATTATTATAATTGTTATTTTTGATGTATAATGAAATGTAAGCATTTGAGTGTATTCCTCTTTGTTGGATTTTGTGCTTATGTCTGGATGAGACTTAAAGGTGACCTCAGACTAAATATTGATGGTATGCTCTTGGAATCTACATCTGATTCCTATTTGTTCCCAGTTCCCCTTTGTCTTACTTTTTCTTAGGTGCTTTAATTGTAATTCTAGAATTTGACTGTATCCCATTTTCTTTTATTTTTACTGGCACTGATATAACCTAAATGTATTGCAAGCGCCGTAAAACCCTTAAAAACAAACAAAACATACAACACTGATAGTTTGCTCTTGGAATCTACAACTGTTCCCAATTTGAAAAAAAATCCCCTTTGCCTTTTGTTTTTTGACATCCCACTTTTGTTCCCTATGGCTGTTATGCCTCAGGATGAAGGCGTATTGACGTGTTGCATACCTGCCAACCCTTCCGCTTTTGGCGGAATCATTCCTATTTATTTCACTCTCCCTTTCCACTATTCCGCCATTGTCTCTAACATTCCGATTTTCAATAACGATGATTATAATGGCAAGAATTTTTTTTTTTAAAGGGAGGGGGGGGGGGTTGTTAAAAAGTGATATTTTTCTTTATGATTGCCAAAAGGGAGCTAAGTAGGAAAATTAATTGCACTCCTTTCCCCATTCCCCATTCCATTACCTAATACATTATGTGATATGTAGTTTTGCCAGCTGTGCCCGAATACTGTCTTTATGTGTTTGGTGGTTAAGTTTTATACAGAATGAGCCATTGTTATTTTATGTCTCAAATTCCTATTTCCTGGCGTTCTGATTCCACTTTTGGAATATGAAGGGTTGGCAGGTCTGTGTGTTGGGAGTTGAGAGTCTCTCTTGATAATGCCGAAAGGTATTTAATAGTCATACCGCACATTTTAGACTTCGAAGCCTTAAGACTTAGACTGTCTATCTAAATAGCAATAGGCAGTAGTCTGACACACACACACACACACACATGCAAACATACATACATGCATGCATACACACACACACACACACACACACATATATATATATATATATATATATATATATTATTGATGGATGTTTTGTAGTTCAGACACGAAAAATTTTTATTCTCTATTGTCTTCTGGCACTTTTCTATTCACTTCATATCTTGTTGTTACCAACATAAGTGCCTGCTCCACTCACTTTTCTGAATTAAAAATTCACCCCATACACCGGAGCATACTCAATGTCTCAATCGTTTCTATGTTATATGTTTGTGTTGAGAATATTGGCTATTAAGCTTAACTGCTGGTCAAAATTATTCGCGATGGTGGTGTACGAACGAATCGGCGGTCTCAAGAAGTGGGTGAGAGAGGGATCTAGTAATGACTTTGAGTTTGAAACGAATATTTTTGTGTTCGTGGATAGCTCACACGGTAGAGCCACGCTCTCACCTGCCAGGCGGAGTTGTCGTACCAATAAGGTCGCAGGTTCAAACCCCACCACCGCCGCGAAAAATTTTTATTCTCTATTGTCTTCTGGCACTTTTCTATTCACTTCATATCTTGTTGTTACCAACATAAGTGCCTGCTCCACTCACTTTTCTGAATTAAAAATTCACCCCATACACCGGAGCATACTCAATGTCTCAATCGTTTCTATGTTATATGTTTGTGTTGAGAATATTGGCTATTAAGCTTAACTGCTGGTCAAAATTATTCGCGATGGTGGTGTACGAACGAATCGGCGGTCTCAAGAAGTGGGTGAGAGAGAGGATCTAGTAATGACTTTGAGTTTGAAACGAATATTTTTGTGTTCGTGGATAGCTCACACGGTAGAGCCACGCTCTCACCTGCCAGGCGGAGTTGTCGTACCAATAAGGTCGCAGGTTCAAACCCCACCACCGCCGCGAAAAATTTTTATTCTCTATTGTCTTCTGGCACTTTTCTATTCACTTCATATCTTGTTGTTACCAACATAAGTGCCTGCTCCACTCACTTTTCTGAATTAAAAATTCACCCCATACACCGGAGCATACTCAATGTCTCAATCGTTTCTATGTTATATGTTTGTGTTGAGAATATTGGCTATTAAGCTTAACTGCTGGTCAAAATTATTCGCGATGGTGGTGTACGAACGAATCGGCGGTCTCAAGAAGTGGGTGAGAGAGGGATCTAGTAATGACTTTGAGTTTGAAACGAATATTTTTGTGTTCGTGGATAGCTCACACGGTAGAGCCACGCTCTCACCTGCCAGGCGGAGTTGTCGTACCAATAAGGTCGCAGGTTCAAACCCCACCACCGCCGCGAAAAATTTTTATTCTCTATTGTCTTCTGGCACTTTTCTATTCACTTCATATCTTGTTGTTACCAACATAAGTGCCTGCTCCACTCACTTTTCTGAATTAAAAATTCACCCCATACACCGGAGCATACTCAATGTCTCAATCGTTTCTATGTTATATGTTTGTGTTGAGAATATTGGCTATTAAGCTTAACTGCTGGTCAAAATTATTCGCGATGGTGGTGTACGAACGAATCGGCGGTCTCAAGAAGTGGGTGAGAGAGGGATCTAGTAATGACTTTGAGTTTGAAACGAATATTTTTGTGTTCGTGGATAGCTCACACGGTAGAGCCACGCTCTCACCTGCCAGGCGGAGTTGTCGTACCAATAAGGTCGCAGGTTCAAACCCCACCACCGCCGCGAAAAATTTTTATTCTCTATTGTCTTCTGGCACTTTTCTATTCACTTCATATCTTGTAGTTCAGACAGTGCTCGATGCATTTATCAAGGGAGAGATGAGAAATAGACAGACAGGCAGTCAAAGACAAAAGAGAGACAAGACAGACAGTCACACACACACACACACACACACACACACACACAGAGAGAGAGAGTCAGAGCGAGAGAGCTTTTGAGCTTTTATATAGCGCAATATCCACGAAATGTGCTCAAGGCGCTTTACAAAGGGTCCCTGACCAACAGCATGCGATATTGTTAGGCAATATTGCAGTTTTTTTTAGGACAGACAACTCTGTAAACGACCAGGTACTCATTTTACACCTGAGTAGGCTACGGTGAGAGATTGTGGGTAAAGAGCCTTTTCCAAGGACTCAACTATGCGCCGAGCGAAGCTCGAACCCAGGACCTTCCGATCCAAAACGAGTGTCATACCACAAGACCACATAGCCGCACGAGAGACTCAGATATATATGTGTTTATATATATACATTTATATACATTTATGAGTGTTGGTGGGTACTTGTAGGTACGAAAGTGCTCGATAATGGTGGTTAGAGCTAATATATAATGCAAATTTTCACTCACATTTTTTTGGCCGAGACGACTCGTTTCTGTGTTTTTTACACTTCTTCAGTCGGCGTAATCCATTGTAAGCTGTAATTGTAATGGGGACATTACAATGGATTACGCCGACTGAAGAAGTGTAAAAAACACAGAAACGAGTCGTCTCGGCCAAAAAAATGTGAGTGAAAATTTGCATTATATATATATATATATATATATATATATATATATATATATATATATATATATATATATATATATATATATATATATATATATATTACTTTATTTCCTAATATCGGAAAATTTCTACCACAAATATAATAATCCTTGACCTTTACTACATTGTGAAATGCAATCACCAACAATAAATTGATGTTGTTTGCTGTCGCCAATTTGTTATCGGATTCAAAACTGCGACTGTGCGGTCTTCTGGAATGGCACTCCCGTTCAGATCGGAAGGTCCAGGGTTCGAGTCCCGCTCTGGGTGGCGCATAATTGAGTCTATTGGAAATGGCTCTTAACTCACCTTCTCTCACCGTACTAATGTGGAAAAATAAGTACCTGGCCATTAACATCATTGTCTCTGTTCAATTTTTTTTTCTGCGTCCTGTTTATGCCGACGTCATAATACCGCGGTCAGACAATTTGCCACCTCCCCCCCCCCCCCCCCCCCCCCCCCACTCCCTCTGTTATCCTTTTCCCCTGATGTTGAGCATTATGTCCAAACCTTGACAGTTATTGTCTTTTGACGATGAGTACATTGTTCTCTGTCCTGACATATACTCTGTGAATCAATATTCGTCTTTGTACTGAAAAGAGATTCACAAAAAAATCATGTATGTTATGTTTCACCCCCCCCCCCTCCCCACGGCCCCCATTCGGCACAAGGCTTAGGTCTGTTATCTAGAAGATGAACTTGTCTGCTTTCAGGAGGTGTTTGGACACATTATGTTTCGAAGAAACTTCAGGTTCAAGATTGTTTAACTGGTTGAGAGTCACATTAATTCATCGATATTTGAGGTTTAAAATTTCTGGTCAAAGTTTTGAATGGCGTTTTGTCATGTTGTTTTTTGGCCAAAGAATTTTCCATGAGTTTTTTAAAGGACTGCAGACTCCAATCAACGAGTCCAGTCGAGATACAGTTGCTAAGGGAGGTAAAACGATTAATTCTATCCTAAAGCTTGGCAATTTGAGTTGTGCCCCGTGGCAAAGGAGTTTTTAAAATTGATAACATAAAGGAAGACATATTTTTTTAAAGTCGGGGGAGACTGGGTAGTGTAAAGGAAATGCGTTTGTTGCTTAGATAAATCCCTTGTCCAATGGTTGATTAAGGCAATAGGTATATGCGACTACTGCCCAAACTGTTAGGCTTAATGTTTTTTATGGGTGTTTGATGTAAGTGAGTTTTGCTACTCTTTAGAGAGCAACAAGCCATGATAATCCTATATTTGTATATGAGTTGCTATCATCGCGTGTCCTGTGTGTCGATCAAAATTAAGAGACGAATCAGGGTCAAAATGTTATTTTCCTATCTTTTAATTCTTCGTAGACAAATACAATAGATTCTATTTTCGCTTCCAAACTCAAGATATGACAAAATGAGAAGCCGTATGCATGTCAATATATACGTTTATAAAATAGAAAGCCAGTGCGTCTAACAGGCAACATGCACTTATTAAAAAGAAACTTGATTCCATGTGGTCTGGTGTGGTATTAATAAAGCGCTAAAACTCATTGAGCATTGTGGTACATGAAATGTGTATAGGTAATTATTTTTTAACCTCAAATTTCCGCGTGCAATGGCCACCGGTCCTATACGATCTTTCTGAGACTCCAAAACGCTCGTACAAGCGCCTTAAGGGCTGTATATCGCATTTTATGTATAATTTATGATTTTAGGCAGAGGGCCAACATACAGAACAAAAAGAACGAGTCCAAGTACTGAACCCTGGGGAACTCCACAATCAGGAATGATTTCCTCAGATCTTTATTCATCCACAGTAATAATGTGTTTACGATTAAACAAATATGACCTAAACCAATCAAGCGCTGCACCAGACTCGCCATAAGTAATTTCAAGACGTTTGAGGAAAAAATTGTGATCGATATTGTCAAAAGCGGACGATAGGTCAAGCAAATTAAGCAAAGAACATGAATCATTGTCTATAACAGAGAGAAGATCGTTAACAACCCTAACAGGTGCGGCTTCCGTCGAATGATGTTACCTATAAGCCGACTGAAATTTTTCTTCAGGACAATTATTTTTAAGATGAGACAGTAATTGTTTCAAAACAAGTTTTTCCAAGATTTTAGAGAGAAAAGGAAGATTAGAGACAGGGCGATAGTTTTTTAAGTTATCTTTATCTAGATCAGGTTTTTTCAAAAGGGGTTTGACATGAGCAACTTTGTAGATGTCTGGTACAGCACCTGACTTACTTACAATACATGTAAATGGTGCTAGAATTACACCAATGCATTATTTTAGCATGGCAGTATTTACGGGGTCTAAATCACAACTTTTAGTTGGAGACGACATAATGCAGTCACATAAGTCAGCTTCAGTGATCTTTGAAAATGTTGTTAATGAATCACCATGAAACTTGTCAAATGTTTTTTGGATCGATTCACGTGAAAGTTCTTTCCTGATGGTATCAGTCTTTTCTATAAATTATTGACCAAAGCCAGTTGGTAGATCTGCACTATCGATTAACGATGGGAGAGCTGCTTGCGTCAGTTGTCCCAGCAGTTCCTTAGTTAAGGCAAAGAATTGTCGCTAACGTCCGGCGTTTTTCAGGCTACTCTCATAGTATTTCTTTTTGGCCCTGAAATTGACGGCTTTCGCATCATTTCTAGCTGCGATGTACAGTTTATTATCCACAGCGTCTCTGGACTTGAACCATTTTCTTTCTGGCCGCCTCCTGGCTAATCCAGTCAATTTCATTTCTGTATTATACCAGGGTGCATGACGTCCCACCCTCATTGCTCTAGTTTTTAAGGGAGCATGCTTGTCCACGGAGACCATTTGCACCATCTTTATTTTTAACGTTATGGCCAAGGTCTTGTTAAAATGTTCATGCCTACATTCTTCATATTACGAGATGTTATAGGGAATGAGATTAGCGGAAGAGTAGCGTCCCTTGATTGGACGTCACCTTACAGAGAGAACGTCAAATTGGTTTTGCGCATGCGTCTCTCTCGTCCTCGCTTTCGGTGAAGTGTCTCATGCCGCTTTCACCGGAAGCGAGGACGAGAGATGCATGCGGACAACCAACATGACGTTCTCTCTCTAATAACTTTTCCACCGGTGACGTCCAATCAAGGGACGCTACTATTCCGCTAATCCCAATCCCTATAATATTTTTTACTTCGTGCTTCATTGGAAATAAAACGCAAAACACAATTAAATGATGGTCCGAGATTAATTCATTAATATTCAAAACAGGTCAAGATAGATATAACGTTCACTGTCTGTAATGACGTGATGTGTGGCCATCACACTATTGGTATAAGCTTGGGGATCATAGAATTACAAGTTGCCACTTCATTGACGTCAGCAAAGATCATGTAGATAATACTGAAGATTCCATTTGCATTGCATATTAAATGTCAGACACGTTATAGACGAGACATATGATTAATTCTTCACTTGTTATCGCCAGTCCAAATTTAAATGCCAGTTAATGAGACAGCAATTTTTTTCGACCTTTTGAAGTGAAAAGAAAATCATAATTTCATAAACTAGAGATTGATATTTCATCTGGTACATATTAATTTTATCTCAATATTACATTATGACGTGGCAAGTTGTTGATGCCATAAGTAGTGAACCATAATTTTCAATGTACTTGGTTGGCCCTGTTCTTTCATTCAAAATGTTCATACAATTTACGTCTGTTTAGAGAAATATATTATATCACAAAGACAATTTAGGGACCAGGCACTAGTATAAGATAAAGATCTTTCATTCAAAATCTTCATACAATTTACGGTGTTTAGAGAAATATATTATATCACAAAGACAAATTGTGTTGTATTTTATGGGGGTTTTTTAATGGGTTTTTTTCCTAATATCTATATATATATATATTATTAATATATCATCATTATTATATTATTATTATTATTATTATTATTATTATTTATTATTATTATTATTATTAATTATTATTATTATTATCATCATTATCATTATTATTATTATTATTATTATTATTATTATTATTATTATTATTATTATTATTATTATTATTATATTATTATTATTATTATTATTATTATTATTATTATTATTATTATTATTATTATTATTATTATTATTATTATTATTGTTATTAAAGAAGTTGGAAACAGCAAGGCCCTTCCTGTTGTGAAAGATCCGCTTTATTACTATTGATTCCAAAGTACCCAAGAGGGTGAAAGAGGGGTAATCTTATGTTCTATCTAGGTGTAACTTGGCAGGTTTTGAAAGTAACATCGTCACGTGATGTGTACAGCTTTAAAATTTACAATGTACGTCCTCAGGTATGGTATATTATACTCATGGCTAAGGACTGGTCTTAAGTTTTACTACTATTAGAAATATTATTTGTTGATAGAATTGCATAATATCAAATTAATTCAATGGGCAGGTTTTGAAAAGTATAATTCTTGTAACACCACCTAAAAATTTTGATATCGTCGAAAAGATGACGCAAATTCTTCTTCTTCTTCTTCTTCTTCTTCTTCTTCTTTTTTTTTTTTTTTTCTTTTTTTTTTTTTTTCTTCTTCTTCTTCTTCTTCTTCTTCTTCTTCTTCTTCTTCTTCTTCTTCTTCTTCTTCTTCTTCTTCTTCTTCTTCTTCTCTCTCTCTCTCTCTTGTTTGCCAGAACGTTGATAAGTCACAATGAATATTACGTTAAAATGATTAATTAGTCACGGTATTAAGCGACATTTTGATTTGAGGTTAGGTGTGGGAGAGACCATCGAGAGTGAGCTGGAGTCATGAAATGTGATACAATCTAATGTCACGTAAAGAATGATGGAGAGACGTTGCTAGTCAGCGGGATTGCCAGATACATTCTGCAGAATATGCCAAATGAAATTCAAAAAAATCCCAGTTGGTGAGATAAATTATCAATGATAACAAAATTTACTTTGGTAACGTCATCAAAAAATAAGTGTAAATGCTGCTCGAAGCTCGAAGAAATAAATAATAATGTGAAATTGTTTGTAAGCTTCAATTTAATTACAAAAACAGATCTACGCCACTGCCATATTATTTCATTCATCTGTGGTGTTTCATTCATTCTGTTTTGTTGATAAAGGGGAAACCTGAAACGTTCATTTGATCTGTTTTTTGTAATTAAATTGAAGCTTACAATCAATTTCACATTATTATTTATATAAAAAAAATAAAGAGCAAGATATTATCTCGAATGCGTGAGCACATCCGACTTTGTTTCGGAAAAATCCAACAAAACTAAACATTTCCATGCGGATACAGTTTTGAAAGACGGTATCTATACCTGAAGTCTTTGTAAAGCAAATCAAAGGATTTTAAGATTTAAGCTTTTTCGATATTTATAATTTGAATGTATTGATTTTATAACGATATATTGTTTCGACGATACATTTTAAAAGCTTTGGCAATATAATTCGCAGCATTACAAAACAAAAGCAACTGATATTTAAAATGATAAATTAGGGAGCAGGGTGTAAGATGCGGCTATGAGGTATAGTGGTATGACACTCGCTTTCGGATCGGAAGTTCCTGGGTTCGAGCCTCGTCCGGCGCATAGTTGAGTCCTTGGAAAAGGCTCTTTACTCACATTCTCTCACCGCATTCAGGTGTAAAATGAGTACCTGGCCATTAACAGCGTTGTCTCTGTCAGAAAAAAATGTAATATCGCCTAAAGGACGTCATGTCTCGTCCTTAATGTTAAATGTTGCTGTTGACCAGGGACCCTTGTAAAGCGCTTTGAACACGTTTAATGGATAATGTGCTATATGAAAGCTCATTTTTTTCATGAATGCAGAACGTTTCTATTGTACAGTGTCTATTCGATTGAGAGCTGAAAAAAAAAATACTGAATAATTCGTTCCCAGATTCCTCTCCGTCTTTTTGATACATTTAAGCTACACAATATTTCCTTATATAACTACCTTATAGATAAGGAGGTTTTCAATATTTTTAATATCACTAAAATGTGATCTATATTCTATGCTATAGTTCATAAATAATGATACTAAAACGACTTCAGTTTGTGGAACCTGTTGTTACTAGTCACTGCAAAATCTCAACATCCAAACTGAAGATAAACCTAAACTTTCCTTTTCAAGATTAATTGCTTCTCCTACACTTTTCGCCTGTAGAAATTAATTCGTCTTGGTGTTTGATCACTGAAATCAATAATACAATAACTTTGTTTTTGAGATGGAAGTGTTTAAAAACAAAAAAAAAGCTAAGTTGACAAGTTAATATTTCGGAGTTTAACGGTTTTTTAAAATTCCAGACTTTTGCCATTTTTATGCCAAACTGGCAATCTTTTGACGGTGTTGCCGACTTTAGAATTATAGTTAGTTAACAAAAACACATTCAGTCTGTTGTCATTTCGAGTTGTGACTTGTTGAGGTCAGAAGTTTGGTATTGATTCAAATGATGCCTGGGTAGGTATCTTTGATTGTTATTCTAAAATAAAATAACGATTTAAATCAGAATAAAATGTTATCTTGGAATTTTCTCTTGTATCAATAATAGTGCCGCCGTACTCTGATAGAAAACACGTTATATAAAAAAATTAAACCAGAAAACTCGTCCTTCAAATATCGATCGATTGAAATGGCCCGTGTTTTGTCAAAATCTCTCAAATCTAGGACTTCACTTTGACAAGATAAGGGTCAGTTCAATCGATCAATAGTTTAAGGAAATACCAAACACGAAACGTTTCGGCCTCAAAACCCTTATCAACCAACTACAAAAACAAAAACAAAAACAAACATAAATACATTACATATTATATTATATTCATGATGTTTTCATTGTTTCTGTTGTTGGCTGGAAAAGGGTTTTGATCCAGAAACATTCCGTGTTTGGTATTTTGTTTTAGGCTGTTCTATTATACATCTTTGTTTATTATTTTTTACAGTCCACGGCTTCGTGCAATTTAGTATTACTTTAATACGTTGAAGGACGAGTTTTATGACCAAAATTTTTAAAACGTGTTTGTTGTTTGTTTGGGTTTTTTTTTAAAAATAGTATGGCAGCGTATATAGCAAGTTGTGACTGATATTATGAAATAACAGGGTTTAACAAACAATCACGAGACGATCATTGAATCATTCACAAAAGCTCTGTCACTTCAGCTTTGAAATTAGTTCCCTCATTACCCACTTGGAGCTGTTCAGGCGAGTTCGATACCTTTGAACATACGTGCGTATATTGTACGACACCAGGGGGTAAATTTAGGTATCAATTTCACAATATTTTGTTTGGCTTTGACGTTATTTTCTTAAAATCTGTTTGGAGAGACGTGTACATATATGCAGGTCTGACATCCGAACGCAAGTATGGGCCTATTATAACATTTTTGTAATGGACAATATTTTGCGTCATGCGTACAAACGGCCGCCTCTGACGTCACACTCTACGTCATCACAGGTAAATTTTACATTATAACCTTAATTATTTTGTTTAGCCTTGAAATTATTTCCTTAAAATCCATTTGGAGCCGTTCAAGTGTTTTCGATACCTTTTAGCATACATACCTAGGATCGCCCTCTGAAGTCAACACAGATAAATTTTGATTAAACGCAATTGTAAATATTTTGTTTTGGGCTCATTCACTCAAATGGTGGAATGTGGTAGAACGTAAACATCATCATCATCATCATCATCATCATCATCATCATCATCATCATCATCATTATCAGCATCATCATCATCATCATCATCATCATCAGCATCATCATCATCATCATCATCATCATCATCAACATGTCGTCATCGTCATCTTCGCCACCCCCACCTAAAACATCACCACCACCAACATCAACACCATAATCATCATCATCATCATCATCATCATCATCATCATCATCATCATCATCATCATCACTATCACCATCGTCATCATCTTCACCACAATCCTCCTCTTCTTCCTCCTCCTCCTCCTCCTCCTCCTCCTCCTCCTTCTCCTCCCCATTGCTCCCTCTTTCCCTCTCTCCTTATTTTCATCCTTACTTCCAATCATCTTCCTTGCCTTCATCATCATCATAGTTACTGATACCAAAAGACCAATATTTATTTATATGTGAAACCGGATCGATTCATTCTCCATACGTCATCACCTTGTTGGTATACGTGTAACTAGAAACACTAATTTTAGAAAAGGCGTGGTACTAGAATGTCTGTGAACATCGTAGATATGAAAATGACGAGATAGCCAACGTAGAGAAATTTCCCGTGGGTCGATCAGCTGTTACTACTGTGTCATACCGGAAGTAATTACATACACACACACACACACACTCACACACACACAATATATATATATATATATATATATATATATATATATATATATATATATATATATATATAATCCTCACCTCATTTGGTTATTTCCTCCTACAATGTTGTTTCATCCATCCGTTGGTATTTGGATGGATTCTTCGGGAAGGTATTCTGTATAGTAGTGTCAGGGAGGAATGTCGTTGTGTTCAGTTGGCGCTAATATTGTTTCCGGATTAGCTTTATTGCGTATGTATATGTGCGTGTGTGTGTGTGTGTGTGAGTGTGTGTATGTATGTGCGCTGTGTGTGGTGTGGTAGATGGGGGGGGGGGGGGGGGGGCGTCAAGGGTTATGGATGTTTCATTGGGTTGTGCAATGTGTATTGGACAGTAAGAATTCTCTTCTGTGCAAGTATGTGTTGAAGAGTTCTCGCTTTCTGTTGAGTGTGGTGTGTTGAATTTTTTTTTCACTATATGAAATTTCTCTTTTTTGACATAAGTTGCATTTCTTTTTTTTTTTTTTTTTTTTTTTTTTTTTTTTTTTTTTTTTTTTTTGGTGTTTACTGAGTAACTTTTTTGTTTTGAGACGATGTCCTATGTGATGTTGTATCGGGTGCTTGAGTCCTTTATTTTCCAGATGTGTTCGCCCAATGTAGTTGATGTTCTTTTTCTGTCGTGTTTGAAGATTGTGCGGCTATGTGGTCTAGTAGTATGACACTCGCTTTCGGATCGGAAGGCCCTGGGTTCGAGCCTCGCGCTCGGCGCATAGTTGAGTCCTTGGAAAAGGCTCTTTACTCACATTCTCTCACCGTACTCAGGTGTAAAATGAGTACCTGGCCGTTAACAGCGTTGTCTTTGTCCGAAAAATTGTAATATCGCCTAACGGGCATTATGTCCCGTCCTACATGTTAAATGTTGCTGTTGACCAGGGACCCCTTGTAAAGCGCTTTGAGCACGTTTAGTGGATATTGCGCTATATAAAAGCTCAAATTTTTTATTATTTTTTTTTAAAGATTGGGGTGTGTTGATTGTACCGTGTTTTGAAGTGGCCCTCTGTGATTCCAATGTAGTTTACCTGTCTGTCTGTGTTGGTGTGGGTTAAGGTTGCTTTGTATACAATACATGATTCGATGCATTTGCCTTGGAGGGGGATGGGGGAACAATCTTTATTCCTACAGTTGCATTGTTTAGCGGTGTGTTGTTTTGTTGGAGATCTGCTCTAAGATACCCCGATAAGACACGCATATTTTTAAAATTTAATTTTCCATAATAATTGGATTAAATTACCGTCAACTTCCAAGTCTCAAGTTGAGAGTTTTTGTCTGTCGCCAAAAGCAAAATCTGCCCCACGGATCCTTGGAGCATTAAACTCACAAGCAACCAGTGGCGTGGCATGCTTATAGTATAAGGTGGTGCCAGAATCAGAAGAAAATGAATGACTTAAAACATGCTATATTTGTAAATACAAAAGAAAGGGGAAAAAATTAAAGAAAAGACTTATTCAAATAAGTAAGAGTCGGTATATACCATTTCTCAGATTTAATATATATTTTTTTTAATGCTATAATCCATGTTTAAAAGATGGATGTGGAGCCAGGCACCAAATCAACTAATATGGTCACGCCCCTGCAAGCAACAAATGCCTTTGAGAAGAAAAAAAACACGAATGATGTCGTCTAGTGTCTCAATGCAATTTCCTCATCATTGAATGAAATTGACGTTATTGTTTTAGCTAACCATTTTTATGAATAATTCTCACTAAATTGTATTTATCAGATTTAAACGTTTAAAGTTACACATTGTTTTGTGTGTTGGCACGTAATATCCGGCTGGCAAAATGTGAGTTATTTTGGATAAACTCACAGCATCAATACAGCCACTTTAATAATGGGAGCGATCTATATTCAGATTTTCGTCCAACCAATCATCAATCACATAATTTGTTGCTGTCCAACGATTGGATATTTCTTTAAAAATGTAAACACGCTGTTTTTTGTGTGAAAGTTGTAAACATACACATGTGTCAAACAGAACAAAATAGCCAATCGTGATGTAAGATATTTCGAAAGCTGTGAGCACTTTTCACTATGTGGGTCACTTTTAGCACATTGTGCAATGTGACAAATGACCTCGAGCACATGGAAAGTTAATATAGATCGCTCCCATTACTTCTCGCTAAATTCTATCAATCAGACGAGAAATGTTCAAAATTACACATAGGTTTGGGTGCTGGTAAGTTATATCCGATGGGCGGATATTGTGAGTAGTTTACCTAAACGTATAGCAT
>NC_088362.1:48237369-48287369 GCF_034508935.2 Berghia stephanieae
GAATTTTGTTTATATAACCTTGAAAAATTGTATCTATGCATGATCGTTTCACAGAGCATTAAAGGCTTTTAAAGCCTTTTAGATCTTGAACGATACGATACAATATACAAATATCTTTCACTGGAGGAGAGACCAAATTTTTATCATTGTTTTACGCAACCTCTTGATTGGTTCAGCAAAATGTCTAAAGAACACATCGTACGTAAGCAACTAAAGTGTATGCATCGTGTCATATTTTGGTACTACAGGGAGTAGAAGTTGTGTGCCTACAAAGCCAACTTAACCCGAAGGTCAAGGCCATATCATTTATTTTTTTAAGTTACTCGATTTTCCTTCAATTTTGAATCAATTTGCCTTTGAAAAAAATATGTCCTCTTTCAAAACTTTTCTGTGAAAAAAATCTTAAACAAATGTGTGGTGAGAAAATCGGTTCTTTGCCTCAGAAAGGTAGAAGCTTCTAATGGTCTCACACTACTATATTATGATGGTCTATCCAGGTGGCGAAATCGTTGCCGCATTCGTGTACAGTCGCGAATCCGCCGGGTAACCTCGTCACAACACACCGCTTGACCAGATGCTCTGCGGTCTCAGCTTCTCGTCCACAACGCGTACATGAGGGATAACTAGGTGGAAAGTCCCAACTAATGAATCGTCCGTGTCGTTAGGAAGGTTCTCGATCTCTGTCGATTTATCGCAACCTATGACCTCTATAGATTTCACTGGTCTCAACCCAATGCCTCCTCTTGTTGGCACAGAAGCCTACCAACGTCTCTCCTAGTTTCGAGGAGTCTAATGTCCTCGAGGGAACGATTTCGTCCAAGCAGACGTCCATCTTTGCGGCGAACCTTTATCAGAATAATTTATTTGTTACATCATATTATTTACTTTCAATTAGGCCTACATTGTTTTGTTTGCTTAACAACAATTGCTGTGTAATTTCCAGGAACAATGCCAATGATGTCAACTTGTATCGTGACTTCCCGACTACTCAAACAAGCGACGGGCCTAAAATGCAGCGCGAGAGTCGAATTATAGACAAATGGACGTCCAAAGTGCCATTCGTACTATCGGCAAATCTACATAGCGGTGGTGAGATGGTGAACTACCCGTGGGACTCATTCAATGGAGGTATGAATAGGAAATGGGAATAAAGCAAAAGTCGTGACGTGACGTCACACCTTCCTCTCTTCCGGTTACAAATTCTTTGGAAGTGTGTAACTAGTCCTCAGGAGGATTAACAATGAATAGGTTACATATTGAGTCAACATTTCCTTTTTGGATGAATAAAGTACATTATTATTATTATTATTATTATTATTATTATTATTATTATTATTATTATTATTATTATTATTATTATTATTATTATTATTATTGTTAAAATTATCTTTATTATTACTTTTATTATTATTATTATTATTATTATTATTATTATTATTATTATTATTATTATTATTTATTATTATTATTAATGTTGCATGACTGTTTTAATAGCAGGATGCATAGGCAGATTACTGGGGAATAAAAGAGCAAGGATGGATTATCTTTAATGACCACCAGCATTTATTTAGGCTAGAAAATAAGATGCCATCACTCTGAAAACGGAAGATCTGTGACACAAACTTGCCGTTATTTTAAAAAAACACAGTACCTATATGCAATGGTAACCAAATAGCACATACTGCGTTCTTCAATAAAACAGCAGAATGTATGCGTCCCGTCTTCAAGAAGACTAGTTTCACACTTCCAGTGAGATTGGAACTAGTGTTATGACGTCACACCATTGTTCCATATGATTAAATACATGTATATACGAGGTTCTCCCCTTGCACATATTAGCTGAAGATTTGAAAGCCAAATGCAGTTATGGCATTGATTTAACATCGTTGTGGCGAACAATATTTTGCCTTGGTTTGGGTATTTCCCCTTTTTTCCCCCCCCCCCCCCCCCTCTCCTCCCTCCCCCTTAAACGTGCTCAAAGCCAACAGCAACACTTGACATGTAGGAGAGATATGACACCTGTTAGGCGATATTACAGATATTTTTTCCAACAGAGACAACGCTGTTGACGGCTTGGTACTTATTTTACACCTGATAAGGTGATACAATGTGAGTAAAAAGCCTTTTCCAAGGACTCAACTATGCACCTCTACGAGCTGGACTCAAACCCAAGACCTTCTGAATCGAAGGCGAGTGTCATACCTCAAGACCACATAGCCGCACTGGAATGGGGTCTATAACAATAACAGTTCTAGCAAATGCTTACACTTCGATTTAGGCACTCAAATAGGATGGGATAGAACCCAATAGTTAAACACGTTTTTTGTTTTCTTGTGGTCTGAAGGGTTTTATGTGGTCATGTGGTCTCGTGGTATGACATTCGCCTTCGGATCGGAAGGTCCAGAGTTCGAGTCTAATAGTACAGAGTAGTTTTGGTCTTTTTGTGTCTCGTTACGCAACAGCTGTTTATTTTCCTTTTTTTTTTCAAAATGTTCATCTTATTTACGTGAAATTTTGTTTATTTGTTTGTTTGTTTGGTAGATGCGGAGCGCTTTGGATACGCAATCACTCCAGATGATGACATTTACAGGCATTTGTCCTTGATTTACTCCCGCTCCCATCCTAGAATGCACAAAGGTCGTACATGCAATGGCAGACACAATTTCACAGATGGGATCGTCAATGGAGCCGATTGGTACCCTGTCACAGGTAAGAACTAGACGTAGAAGCCACGGCATACAGGTAAGAACTAGACGTAGAAGCCACGGCATACAGGTAAGAACTAGACGTAGAAGCCATGGCATTCGGGTAAGAACTAGACGTAGAAGCCACGGCATTCTGGGAAGAACTAGACGTAGAAGCCACGGCATTCGAGTAAAAACTAGACGTAGAAGCCACGGCATTCGGGTAAGAACTAGACGTAGAAGCCACGGCATTCTGGGAAGAACTAGACGTAGAAGCCACGACATTCGGGTAAGAACTAGACGTAGAAGCCACGGAATTCTGGGAAGAACAAGACGTAGAAGCCACGGCATTCAGGTAAGAACTAGGTAGAAGCTACGACATTCAGGTAAGAACTAGACGTAGAAGACATGGCATTCAGGTAAGAACTAGACGTAGAAACCTAGGCATTCAGGTGAGAACTAGACGTAGAAGCCACGGCATTCAGGTGAGAACTAGACATAGAAGCCACGACATTCAGGTAAGAACTAGGTAGAAGCCACGACATTCAGGTGAGAACTAGGTAGAAGCCACGGCATTCTTGTAAGAACTAGATGTAGAAGCCACGGCATTTATATGTTGATTTTTATATTAAAAGTTAAGAAGGAAATCTGCTTTAGTTATTTCTTTTTTCAGCCATAAAACATAGATTTTATAACAGTTCGTTTCCCTCGAGACACACATTTCAATTGCTTTGGGACATATTTTGCTATCAGAATTGACTTTGTCTCTCCACCACGATCACCCCACTATTTTTATGGCGCTGTGTGACAAAATTGAACTATATTATACGATTATTACACAGTTCCTTTTTGGAATTTCGGACATGTTCCCAACAGCAGCACTATATTGGGAGTGCGCGTTGGGAAGAAAGTTCGAATTCCAAAACGCAAGAGTGTAAGAACTCTTTCATTCTACCCCACAATCGATTCTGATTTCGTTATCTCTGAAAAAAGTCATTTTCAAAAACACTTAAACGATCTCTCTCTCTCTCTCTCTCTCTCTCTCTCTCTCTCTCTCTCTCTCTCTCTCTCTCTCTCTCTCTCTCTCTCTCCCGCAGGAAGCATGACTGACTACATGTACCGCAAAGGTCGTGGCTACGAAGTGTTGATCATGACGTCCTGTTGTTTATACCCCGATGCCGGTGCACTGCCAGGTTTATGGAAGGACAACAAGGATGCACTCGTCAACTATTTATTTGCTGTACACATGGGTGAGTTTACAGTTGGCTATTATTGAAATAGGGAACAATTGTGTCAGGTCAAAATATGCACTCATACACTTTTTATTTGCTGTACAAATCGGTGAGTTTACAATTAGCTATTATTGAAATAGGGAACAATATATAGTGTCAGGTCAAAATATGCACTCATACACTTTTTATTTGCTGTACACATTGGTGAGTTTACAGTTAGCTATTATTGAAATAGGGAACATTTGTGTCAAGTCAAAATATGCACTCATCAACAATTTATTTGCTGTATACATGGGTGAGTTTATATTTACAGACCTGCCTACTTGAAGATTTTAAAATTCGTAAATTTTAAGAGATAAAAATTGCAGCCCTTATAGTTAACTTTAAAAATCAGCAATCTTTCCTCACAATGATTAAATAACACTAACAATCCCTTTTTTCAATAAGTTTTAATGACTTAGAGATGCTCATGAAGTTCAGAAATTGGAGCTGAAATTTCGTAATTTCTATAAATTTTCGTAACAGTAAGCTGGTCTGCATTTAGCTGTGATTGAAATAGGGAACAATTATTGTGTCATGTAAAGATGCTGATTTCTATTTCCTTAGAAAGGTGAAACCAGTACAACTAGTCCAGGGGGACTCGATACATGCATTTTGCAAATGGTCTGGTTTTAGAGTAATGATATCTTATTTTATAGCTTAATAAAAAATGATTGTCAACAAAGATCAGCTCTTTTACGCCCCGGAATCATAAAAATATACATATTCTTCCTTTCACTAAGATAGTTTTGCCACCTTATGATTTAATATGTAACCTATTCATTGCTTATTCATTTTCCCGAGCACTGATTACATAATTCCAATGAGTTTTGAACCGGAAGAGAGGAATGTATGACGTCATGACTTCTGCTTCCCCTTGTTATAATGTTGTGGTATTCATTAAAATAAAATAGTGAAGACGGGAAATCATCATTGTAATGGAATTCTTTAAAAAATGCCCATTACAGCAATGTTACTCTGGGCCCTTATAACTGGGTTCGATGTCAGACCTGCATATATGTATAGCTCGGTTTCAATTCTTACGTGGCTTTGTTGTCATCATAAATAAACACGCTACATGTGTTTTCTGTTACAATAAATATTGTGTCAACGAAAATATTCATAAAATTAAAATTATGCCCTTCCTTTCATAGGATCTATAACAATTTCAAATGTATGTTAGAACGTTTCCGTATAAGTACCTTAAAATATGTACGGCTTTGCGGTCTTATCGTCTGACACTCCCTTTCGGATCGGAAGGTCTTGGGTTCTTTACTCTCATTCTCTCGCCGTACTCAGGTGTAAAATGAGTACCTGACCATCAACAGCGTTGTCTCTGTCGTTAGAAAAGTTGTAATATCGCCTCACAGGCGTCATGTCTCGTTCTACACGTTACTTGTTGCTGTTGGTTAGGTACATCTGTAAAGCGCTTTGAGTACGTTTAGTAGATTTTGCGCTATATTAAAAAAAAAAAAGCTCAAAATATCGTTAAAGCTTTCTTTGTTCTGCTGTCATGTGATTTTAGCTCCATTAGTTAAAAATAGATTATAATGATTATGATGACGACAACGACTATTGTGAAAAAATATTGACTGTGAACCCATTTCCATTTATTTTATTATTATTTTTATTTTAGGTGTGAAAGGTATTGTGCTTGATAGCGAGTCCAGATACCCTATTCGTGACGCACGAGTAGCCATAGAGGGCAGGGAAGAAATTGAGTCCCACACCACTGCGGCAGGGGAATTTTACAGACTACTGCTGCCTGGGAACTACAGTCTACTGGTACATACTAGATTTTAAATTCTCTACAACTCACATCGTAGCCTTCGGAAATTCATTGTCTGACACCGACCCCCATCCACCTAATATGTATATATATATATATATATATATATATATATATATATATATATATATTATATATATATATATATATATATATATGAGTGTTGGTGGGTACTCGTAGGTACGAAAGTGCTCGATAATGATGGTTAGAGCTAATATAGAATGCAAATTGTCACTCACATTTTTTGTAGCCGAGACGATTCGTTTCTGTGTCTCTTTACACGTCCTCAGTCGGCCGATATATATAACGAATATTCTTCAACAGTCGTAACGTCACTTCCTTCCTAATGACGCATGGTAACTTAGTAGTAACACTGGATCTAAACTATCGGAACAATGGCGGACGCCCGTATGAAATATTTCTCCCGCGAGCATAAAAGCGTATCCAGGGGGGGGGGGGGGGGGGGGGGGGGGGATAAATTTGATCATGTTTTGACTTTTACACATTCTGATCACAAGACATATGAAAAGTTCTAGCCACTTAGAAGAATAAAAAGTAATGATTTTCTTTGTTTAGAACCAAGATGGCCGCCGTTGCCGAGCGGCGTGACATCAGACTACTGAATCCAATATGACGTCTTTGTTATTGTTGTTTGCCATCCCTGTTTTTGAGTAATTCTCATTAATTGTATTAACCAGACTATAAACGTTCAAGGTTACATATAGATAGTTCGAAGATGACGTCACTCAGGCCTTTGTTATTGTTTTTGCCATCTGCGTTTGTGAGTTGTTCTCACTAAACTGTATTAACAAGACTATAAAAGTTCATGGTTACACAGAGTTTGTGTGTTGGTTCGTTATACTTCCGGATGGCAATGTTGTGAACTCCTTGGCCAAGCGCATTCTATCTATAGTTTTGTGTGTTGGTCCGTTATATATCCGGATCGCAATGTTGTGAGTTTCTTAGCCAAGAGCACAGCATATATACACACACGCACGTCAAAGTAAAAGTCCACAACTGTAGAAGAAAACAAATCGTGAGTTGTATTCATAAGTTCACCCAATGTGATCAGTTATTTCCTTGAGCACTACTCACGACAAGACGGTACACTTACCTCTCGATGACGTCAAAAGACAAGTATTAATGTCAGGCTTAAAGTTAACGAAGGTTCCCCCACACCCTACAAAACTATGTTTACCTAATAGATAGAATGCGCTTGGCCAAGGAGTTCACAACATTGCCATCCGGAAGTATAACGGACCAACACACAAACTCTGTGTAACCATGAACTTTTATAGTCTGGTTAATACAGTTTAGTGAGAACAACTCACAAACGCGGATGGCAAAAACAATAACAAAGGCCTGAGTGACGTCATCTGCATACTATCTATAGATACCTAATACTTGGCTAAGAAGCTCACAACATTGCCACCCGGAAGTATAACGGACCAACACATAAAACTATGTGTAACCTTAAACGTTTTTGTCTGGTTAATACAGTTTATTGAGAATTACACATAAGTGCGGATTGCAAAAAAAAAAAAACAATAACAAGTCATGAGTGACGTCAATTTCATTCTATCTATAGATAGTATGCACTTGGCTAAGAAACTCACAACATTGCCACCCGGAAGTATAACGGACCAACACACAAAACTTTGTGTAATCATGATCGTTTATAGTCAGGTTAATACAGTTTGGTGAGAATTACTCATAAACGTGGATGGTAAAAAAAAACAAAACAAAAGGTAACAAAGACGTCAACCTCGTTCTATCTATAGATAGTGTGCGCTTGGCAAAGAAGCTCACAACATTGCCATCCGGAAGTATAACGGACCAACACACAAAACTATGTGTAACCTTAAACGTTTATAGCGTGGTTAATACAATTTAGTGAGTACTCACAAACATGGGTGGCAAAATACAATAACAAAGACCCCAGTGACGTCAATTGCATACTATCTATAGAATGAATAAAGTTGATGTCACTCAGCTCTTTGTTTTTGTAATAGACCACCAGTGTTTTTTTTTTAATTTTCACAAATTCTCTAGATAGAATGAAGGTGACGTCACTCGGGTCATTGTTTGCTTCTTTTTTTTTTTTGTTGTTGTTTTTTGCCATCCTCGTTTAATTATGAATAATTTTCACAAAACTGTATTAACCAGACTATAAACGTTTAAGGTTACACTTCTTGCGTCTGTCGCAAACACCATTGACGGGATTTACCACCTAAATTTCTAAATCTTATCAAGCAATCGTGAATTCCCATATTGTTCAACTAAAAATGAACTACAATGAATATTCATTACAATATTGGAAACAAAGAATCGTGGTAACCGTGGAAACGCCTGTAAACAAGCGCCATCTTGGATTTATATGTAAATTTTAAATCGCTATGGCTATTTTTATTTATCAAAACGTTCTCCCCAAAATGTGTCTTAAGGACAAGAAAGGTAAGTGTTTTTAAGCAAATAGAGCCATTTTAAAATTTCGTTTAAAGAAAAAATATGAACCGAAATATATTCTGTTTAAATCATTATGCGAAATGACATTTTTTTCAAACATTTATTTTCAATGTTTTTGGTACAACTAGTGTAAAATATGCTTCTTTTCATGAATTTCGATGGTCTGAAGACAAGCATGGAAAGTTTGAAGCTTCTATCTTTAAAAATGACTGAGCCTGGGAGATTTAAATGTTAAAATTTCAAGAAATGATAAAATTGATTTCAAAATATAACTTACATCATTTTCCCTATCAGTGTTTTAAAAAATAAATTTAAAAATTGAGCTTTATATAGCGCAATATCCACTAAATGTGCTCAAAGCGCTTTACAAGGGGTCCCTGGTCAACAGCAACATTTAACATGTAGGACGGGACATGACGCCTGTTAGGCGATATTACAATTTTTCGGACAAAGACAACGCTGTTAACGGCCAGGTACTCATGTTACACCTGAGTGCGGTGAGAGAATATGAGTAAAGAGCCTTCTCCAAGGACTCATCTATGCGCCGAGCGCGAGACTCGAACCTAGGACTTTCCGATCCGAAAGCGAGTGTTATACCACTAGACCACATAGCCTTATATCTTTTTGCATTTTGCTAGAGTTTAATGATATTATTGAAGTATTTTTAGGCGAGCGTCACAAAAATGACCTTTTGACACAGCCAACATTCTTCATTTCAAGTTTACTTTTTTTTTAAGTTTGGCTTTTTTCTATACGATGATTTTTTTAAAAAGGAAAAAGACCAAAATCAGTTCACTTTAAAAGCCTATACGGCCATTTCAATAGCGTTATATTTCGTCAGTAGAATTACAACTTAAGAAATATATTATAATCATAGACTCCCACAATGTAAGTCGTTGTCTTGTGCTAAGCAGTTTTGGATTAATAGTGAACTTAATATTCACATAACCTATAACTCTCTCACTCTTCTCTCTCTCTCTCTCTCTCTCTCTCTCTATATATATATATATATATATATATTATATATATATATATATATATATATAAAGAAATTACGCCCTTTCGCAACGGTACCATAAGATCCCGCCGCCTAGGCATTCCATGAAGGAATATGGATAATCCATCAAACAGAATGCCTGATGTCAACAGGCATCACCCATGTTGTCCAAGTGAGCAAATTGGGGGTTAATAATCTTGCTCAAGGAAAAAAACGAAAGTGCCTGAAGCGGGGCTCGAACCTGGATCAGAGTGCAATACCTTAACCACTCGGGCACGTCGCCCTATATATATTATATATATATATATATATATATATATATATATATATATATATATATATATATATATAACATATATTTGTATATATACGAGAGAGAGAGAGAGAAGAAGAGAGAGAGAGAGAGAGAGAGAGAGAGAGAGAGAGAGAGAGAGAGAGGGGGGGGGATAATGTTTATTTTCCATTTTAATTTTGACCAAATAAGTATCTTATATTTTTACTTCTTTCTTGACAACTAGGTGGCGAGAGTCGGGTACGAATATAAAAAGGTTCTATTTACCGTGCACGGACACGACGACGTGACCACTCTGATCGTCCAACTTAAACCGGCAAGCTCTGATTCACCGTCCATATCCATTGACATTTCAATGGTCTCAAACGATGATGAAAACACGCAAAATAATAACAACAACAACAACAACAACAACAACAACAACAACAACACTCAGACCGACGATGGTGGCAATGATGATGCTTCTGCTGATGATGATGATGAAGCTGCTGCTGGTGATGATGATGATGATGATGATGATGATGATGATGATGATGATGATGATGATGCTGATGATGATGATGATGATGTTGATGATAACACCTCATCCGAATTCTCTGACCAACAAAGCCCGATTTCAAGGCCGCTGTCATATGACAAAGGTCCGATTAACCCACCTAGTTCAGTCGCAGAGTCTTCATCACAGGGAGACAACCCGAGTGAGACCCCAGCGGACTCCAGTGCTCATGGAAATGATTTGCGGACCGACCAAACTGATGAAAATCCAGACCTGTCAATCGGGTCCCAAGGACAAACGTTTTCAACGTCAACACTCATGACGACAACAGAACCACGGTCAGAAGTAAACAATGGCGGCACTAACAATGGAAACAACGAGCATAACAACCACGAACAAAAAGATCCATTGGCGATATCAAAGTGAGTTTATTTGTCTTTGGTTTTTATGCTTCTTCTTCTTCTTCTTCTTGTCGTTGTTGTTGTTTTGTGTGAGTTTGTTGTTTTTTTGTTTTGTTTTTTTTTTTTGGGGGGGGAGTTGTTGTTTTTTGTTTTTTTTTTCTAATTGAGCTTTATATAGCGCAATATCCACTAAATGTGCTCAAAGCGCTTTACAAGGGGTCCCTGGTCAACAGCAACATTTAACATGTAGACCGGGACATGACGCCTGTAACGCGATATTACAATTTTTCGGACACAGACAACGCTGTTAACGGCCAGGTACTCATTTTACACCTGATTACGATGAGAGAATGTAAGTAAAGAGCCTTCTCCAAGGACTCAACTATGCGCCGAGCGCGAGGCTCGAACCCTGGACCTTCCAACCCGAAAGCGAGTGTCATACCACAAGACCACATAGCCGCACAGTTGACTGCCGTACTCTTGAGAGACACGTATTTAAAAACTTTACCAGAATTCTCGTTCTTCAAATATCGATCGATTTAAATGACCCCCCCATCTTTGGCAAACGCTCTCAAACCTGGGATTCCTTGAAAATTTTGCGAAGTCCCAGGTTTGAGACTTTTTGCCAAGATGCGGGTCATTTAAATCGATCGATATGATTTGAAGGGCGAGTTGCTAGTCATTGTTTATGTACGTGTCTTTCCATAGTACGACAGTTAAAGGATTAAAAATAGTCTCTTCTTTACAGACTATGAACCATAACAAAGTATAATAATAATAATAACCAAATAGTAGTCGGTGAAAAGGTTCGTTACATCAAAATGATCAAAAGGATACAGATTTGTGAAAATCTTGGTCTAAAAAAAAAGCTATCTAACAGTCTCAAAATATTATCTAACAGTCTCAAAAAACTATCTAACAGTCTCAACAAAACTATCTAACAGTCTCAAAAAACTATCTAACAGTCTCAAAAAACTATCTAACAGTCTCAAAAAAGCTATGTAACAGTCTCAAAAAACTACCCAACAGTCTCAAAAAACCATCTAACAGAAGATTGTCTTGACAATAGAAGAAATATTATCATGAAAATGTCGGTTTTCCAAATGAATGTCGAATGTATGAATCCAAAAACAGAGCATAATTATGTCGTAAAGCAAACGAACAGAAAAAAGTCTGTATTTTTAGATAGATCGAAATCGCTAAAATTAGATATCATGGGTCCTAACTAAATACACCCCTCCACATGCAGAACGTTTCTTGAAATATTTGGTTGCTATAATATATGCAGTGATTCGAGAACCTATTCCAACGAGGTTATTTCAGTGTCCTAATGTGACTATGTGGTCTAGTGGTGTATGACACTCGACTTCGGATCGAAAGGTTCAGAGTCCAAGTCCATCTTTGAGCGGCGCATAGTTGAGTCATGGGAAAAGGCTCTTTACTCGTATTTCCTCACCGTACTCGTGTTAATGAGTACCTGGCCGTTAACAGCGTTGTTTCTGTCCGAAAGTATTGTAATATCGCCTAACAGGCGTCATGTAACGTCCTACCTGCCAACTGTTGTTGTTGGCTAGGGACTCCTTGTAAAACGGTTTCAGCAGGTATTGTGGATAATGGGCTATATAACTGCTCATTTTATGCTCAATATTAACAGTTGCACCACAGGGCATGGCGTTTACAGATAAAACACTGTTATGTCCCAAAACACCAGCCATAAATTGTTTTGAAGACTAAAACCTGTAACTTTGTGAGTGTTTGGTGTTTCCGTGGAATACTGCTTCATCTTTTGTGTTGTGTTTCATTTCCTTCGAGAAAAGGTTCAAGCATCGCAGGTAACATAATTTTAAAAAGTTCCTTTTATTCCTCCCATTGTGGAAATTTGTTTTTAAGCTCTATTCGAAGAGAAGACTGGAATAACTCAGGCGTCAGCCGAAATGCAGTGCCAAAATCTGAATTAGGGTGAGATGACTTGCTTAAGGCAACACATCGCAGCCGGTATTCGAACTCAGTACTTTCGCGTACGAAGCAAAGACCGTACCGTTGTTTGAATACCCAACGTGCCGACCACTTTCGGCCTCCCAGTTCTTCAGAGAGTATTCGATGAACAATTAATTATCTTCGATAGATCAAGCTAAGTTCTGATTCCGTTACGCATTTCTGAGCGAATCAAATTTTTGATGCGAGCGATGTTTTTGTCTTTTAGCAGACTTTCCTTTTTGAAAATCGACAAATTTCTAATTTTTAGGAGATAAAAAAATGCAGTTGCTTTAGTTAACTTTAAAAATCATAAATTTGCCCTCACAATGATTGAATAACACTTCAAAATCCTTTAAATTATGTAGTCTTGCATCAACTTTCATTTTTGATAAGTTTAAATGACTTGGAGATGTTCATAGAGTTCTGAAACGGGAGTCAAAATTTTGTATTTCTACGAATTTTTCATAATACGTAGGAAGCACGTCTGTGTTTGGGCATATTCAAGACGGCCACTGCTCTGCGCAAGATCTGACCCCCTGTTTAACTAGCTTTAGACTTTTCCCTCATAACATCCTTACATTATACGGAAACACGTTTGTTATGAATTCTTGTTTGAGAATTGCCTTTAGCATGCAGAAATCTGATCACAGCTGGTCTCTTTAAATTTGACCAGTGTTTAATAATGATAGCTATTTTTCATTGGTCACTTTTCAGCGGTGCTTTTTTAAGTTTATCAATAACAGTGCATTATACTCAGAGTTGAATAGTGCGCTGAAGAAGCCGATGAACATTGTTTACAGAATCAGTGCTATAGCTTCTTCAATCTTCAATCTTCAATGGCTTGTATTTGCAAAATGTTCAGTTACAGTCCAATCAAAACAGGAAACAGTCACAGATTACTTTGACGAGCAAAACTGTTTCCAAGCATTCAACGTCCGTTAAGTCCGGTGGTAGGACATTCCAGTCGTTAATTTATTGTTCGTGGGAAAAAGCTGTGTTTGTATGTGTCTGTTCTTGTAAATAGTTGTATGTATTGTGATGCATTGTATCTGCGTGTAGCGTATACCTATCTGACTTGCTTTTTATGTAGTTTGGGATGATGATGGGTGAGTTTGGGTTCTTGATGGTTTTGTGTAAGGCAACAATATGGGATATCTTGCAACTGTTTATCAATGGTTTCCATTCAAGTGGCTGTAGGGACTGTAGGACTGTAGTCCCAATAAACCGGGTCTCTGAATTTGCGTCCGGTTGCAAATCTTGCAGCTGCTCTGTGTACTTTTTAAATCATTTTTTTTTTGTGTAGAGGTCCCACTAGAATATTCTAATATTGGCCTGATAAGTGCTGTGTACGCCCGGGCTTTAATTCTTCGTGGGAATTGGTTTATGTTCCTTTTGAGAAACCCCAGCATCCTACTTGCCTTTGCTGTGATATGTTCTATATGGGTTTCGTATTGAGATGGACTCCGAGGTATTTTATTAAGTCAACATGTTGCAAGGGATGATCATGCATTGTGTAATTGTGAGTATAAACTCTTTCCTATTTGACATTGATATGACATAGTATTTTGATGGGTGAAACTTCATTTGCCATGTATCTGACCACGTGGGGGGGGGGGGGGGGGGGGGGGGGGAACAAGATCTTTCTTGAGTTCATGTGCATCTGTGCTACTATCTATTGTCCTGAAAAGACGGCTATCGTCGGCAAACAGTTTAAGCCTTGTTTGTGGAGATAATTCGCTTTTAAGTTAAAGCCGTATTTACATTCTTGGGGGTGGGGAGCACTAGCAGTTTCCGGAAAGATGATTAAACTCTGTTTTTCTCTATTACCTTCCACAGGCCCACGAAGAAACCAAACTACGGCAATCATATGAGATTACCTGTATTTGGTAGGTATTTTATAGGAATTATGTCCTTTTAACAGCAGTATAAGAATAATAAAATACAAGTTTTAATGTCCTTTAGCCATAACTTAGAGAAAAATAAGATAGGTTGTTATCAATTTTACTTGTTTAAGCCATCATTATTGGTTGAAAAAAAAATATATAGATAATGTGCGCTTGGCTAAGAAACTCACAACATTGCCATCCGGAAGTATAACGGACCAATACAAAAAAACCATGTGTAACCTTGAACGTTTATAGGCTGGTTAATACAGTTAAGTGAGAATTACTTATAAGCGCTGATGGCAAAAAACAATAACAAAGACCTGAGTGACGTCAACTTCGTTCTATCTATACAGTCCTTTGTGTATCGCGTAGTTTGTCTGAGGTAAAAGAGGTGGTGGTTTCAATTTTGTCTGCAGGTTGGCATGATGATGAGTTGGTCATACTATTGATGTCTTCTTATAATGATGATGATAATAAAGATAATAATCATAATAATAATAATAATAATAATAATAATAATAATAATAATAATAATAATAATAATAATAATAATAATAATAATAATAATAATAATAATAATAATAATAATAATCATATAATAATAATAATAATAATAATAATAATAATAATAATAATAATAATGATAATAATAATATAATAATAATAATATATGATAATATAATAATAATAATAATAATAATAATAATAATAATAATAATAATAATAAAACAATAATAATAATAATAATAATAATAATAATAATAATAATAATAATAATAATATATAATAATAATAAATAAATAATTAATGAAATAATATAATAATAATAATAATAATAATAATAATTTAATAATAATAATTATTATTATTATTATTATTATTATTTATATTATAATAATATAATAATTAATATAATAATAATAATAATAATAATAATAATAATAATAATATATAATAATATAATAATAATAATAATAATAATAATAATATAAAATATATATATAATAATAATAATAATAATAATAATAATAATAATAATAATATAATAATAATAATAATAATAATAATAATAATAATAATAATAATAATAAAATAATAATAATAATATAATATAATATAATATTAATAATAATAATATTAAATTAATATAATATAATTAATAATAATAATTAATATATTAATAATAATAATAATAATAATAAATTCTAATAATTTAATAATATGTATTTAGTCATTTGGAAATCGTGTTCATTACTTAGATACCTGCCATCTGTCTGGAATTGAAGTGATGAATTGTTTTATTGTTTTTGTTATAGGCTGCAGAAAGACGACATTTGAAGGACGAATTTCCTGACCAAAGTTTTAAATACATGGTATTTTACGGCAGTGTGGTCTTGTGGTATGACACTCGCTTTCGGATCGGAAAGTCCTCGGTTCGAGCCTCGCTCGGCGCATAGTTGAGTCCTTGGAAAAGAGTCTTTACTCACATTCTCTCACAGTACTCAGATATAAAATGAGTACCTGGCCGTTAACAGCGTTGTCACTGTCGGAAAAAAATGTGTTATCGCCTAACAGGCGTCATGTCTCGTTCTTTATGTTACTGTTGCTGTTGGTCAGAGAACCTTTGTAAAGCTCTTTGAGCACGTTTGTGGATATTGCGCTATATGAAAGCTCAACTTTTTTTAAAAACTGGTTAATACATTCTGCCAGTCTATTTCTTTTTCTATCCGTGTTTTGTTTATTCGCATTGACAACGTTATTCTCTCTTCTCTCCTTTGTCCAAAAGTCTACATCATTCATCATGTCTTTAATCAATGAAGCTTCTATATTATTATATTTGTGACAATACTTTTTTCTCTTGGTGCTTGATCAGCACATAAGGCTAACACGGTGGAAAGTTATGTTTTCGGTTGGAGGTCACTTGTGTCATCTGTCCCCAAGACCATCCACTAGCTTTCATTTCTCACTCGATACTCCTCCTCCAGGTCTCCAGCGGGCAGCAGCCTCTTATGGTTCTCACACTACTATGTTATGACGATCGACCCAATCAGCAAAGTCCGGTCCGCATTCGTGCACCGTCGCGAAGCCGCCTGGCAGCATCGTCACAACACACCGTTCGACTAGATGCCCTGCCGTTTCGGGTTCTTGCCCACATCGGTTACATGTTGGACAGGTGGAAAGTCCCCACTGATGAAGTGCATTTGCTGTAAGGCAGCTCCTCGACTGAAGCGGACGAACCCTTCTTCTCGTTCCCTGTGTGTGTGTTTGTGGGGGAGCGGGGGGGGGGGGGTCTATCAACTTGGAGACTATCAATGAGAAGGCACCCTAATCCATTGAGGACATGTCCAGTCCATTTCCACTTTCTTCCTCTATACAGTTTCAGATCCGTGTTCAACGTGTTTGCATTTTGCCAGTTCTTTGTTTTGAATTACTTCTGTCCATGAAGCTTCTATTCCATTCTTTTATTGTTCTTCATTCCGACATAAAAACAACTTGACACGATGAGTTACATGTGTGATTTGAAAGGAATATGATTCAATAGTCTGATGTCACGTCCGCCCCAGCAACGAGCAGCTTGGTTCTAAACAAAGAAAATCGGTCCTTTTCATTCTTCATGCTGGCTAGAACTTTTTCACATGTCATGTGATCAGAATGTATAAAAGTCAAAACATGAACAGATTTATAATGTTTTTCTCCTCTGGATACACTTTTATGCTCGTCGGAGAAGTGTTTCATAAGGGCGTCTACCATTATTCCAATAGTTTAAAACCATTTACTAAGTTACTATGCGTCATTACGAGAGAAGTGATGTCATGACTGTTGAAGACTATTCAGACTTGTTTTTTTAACCGTTCAAATTGTTTCTCCAGGCGACCACAAACCAAGTAATGAGTCATTGTGGACTGAAAGCGGAACAGAAAGTGAGAGCAACGCCCATGAGGTCATCCGACCCAACGCTTTTGGTAACAAGGATAATGACAGTATGCCGAATGCATCTCAGGATAATTCTACGATTGTTAACTTATCCTCCCCCAGTCAACATAATAGTAAGGGTGACATTGGCCCCACAATAATGCCTGCCATCATCATCAATCGCCCCATATCCAAAAATGACACGGAAACTGGTGGCAATCCTGCAATCAGTAATCGCCCCAAACCCATACACGACACGAATGGCAGCAAATTCACAACTCCACGGGACAATCCTAATAATATACATAGGCCTCACTCACTCAGCCAGAATAACGTTGAGACAAACTTCATTGGTGGAAGGCCCCCTCTTCGCCCAAACCCCATCAATGCACCGACGGACAGCGAGTCTACCACTCTTCATACAACACACGGCCTGTCCTCCCATGAAGATCAAGGTGAGACAAACGGAATTGATGGTAACAAACCTATCATCATCTCACACTCAGAATACAACAGCGATAAAACAGACAGCGAATCTGAAACTGCTCAAGACAATCATCTTACAACACATAATGATGATGATAGCATCGGTGGTGACGATAATTCTGATTCAAACGACAAAGTACGACCGCTTCCACCTGTTGCAATTGCACCATCTTCAACCAAACCAACAATTTCAAAATACCCCGAAAATGGTATTATTAAGATTAATGATGCCGCTTTCAATAATGATAAGAACCAATTATTACCAAATAAACCAATGAATCTATTGGAGAGAAAAACAAGTAAAAAACCAACCGTTGTCAATAAAAACGACGCTGTGTCTCAAATTTCGACGGAAGTTTCGACAGGATTAAGCACCAAACATGATGTTGCTCTCAATGATTTTCTTGTCCCAATTGATAACTTCACTTCTACCAAACAAATGGGCAACAACAACACCAACAACGACAACAACAACAACAACAACAACAACAACGGTTCTGAAACAAATGAGGTGGGTTCTCTCACGGATTCTGCCAGCAGCATTGTTGCCATGACAACCGACAACAGCCATAACAACATCGTATATCAAACATTTGCCAGACTGCTCTATACATTTTTGATCCTCCTCTCTTCTTCTATACTGTCCACTTGAATAGCACAGGAATATACAAACTTTCTCTCTCTCTCTCTCTCTCTCTCTCTCTCTCTCTCTCTCTCTCTCTCTCTCTCTCTCTCTCTCTCTTTCTATCTATCTTTCTATCTATCTATCTATCTATCTATGTCTATCTATCTATCTATCTATCTATCTATCTGTCTATCTCTTTCTTTCTTTCTTTTTTCTCTTTCTCTTCTCTCTCTCTCTCTCTCTCTCTTTCTCTCTCACTATCTCTCTCTTTCTTTCTTTCTCTTTTTCCTCTCTCTCTCATGGACACACACATGCACACACACATACACACACAGATACACACAAACACACACACACACAGACACACACACACACACAAATTCCAAGGGACAATCATACGGACATACATTCATACACAGGCAAGGCAAACATACCTACTCAACTACTTAAAAGGTCAAAATAATAATAATAATATATCATTTACAGAGCAAAGGTTAACTTAACAAAATCATTTAGTCTAAGTACAAAATTTCATTTATTAAAACTTGTCGGTTAATTGACCTTTGAATAACATTGGAACATACAAATACACACACACACACACACACACATACACACACACACACACAACCAGCATTGGAGCATGCAAATACACATACACGCAATACAAACATGCACACACAAGCTTTCCCATAATAAGCCAGGAGACAAATACACAGATATACATTCTTACACACGGAAACATTTCAAATCACATACAATTCTAATAAATAAATAAATAAATTCTACATTTAAATGCCGAAAAAATATTGTAAGGGGTTTACTTTACATACTACCATTTGGTGATAAAATTCATTTCTTTAAACTTTTGATTAATGTTCAAACCTTTGAGATTTTTTCTTCTTTTTACAAAGAGTGGTTTTAGAAATTGCCATAGCGCCATACATTTATTTACCATCCACTTGAAACTCGCGCGTTATAGATGCTTTGCGCTTGGCTAATAAACTTACAACATTGCCATCCGGAGATATAACGGCCCAACACACAATAACTATGTGTAACCTTGAACATGTATAGTCTGATTAATACAGTTTAGTGAGAATAACTCATAAACATGGATGGCAACAACTAAAAAAAACTAACAAAGACCTGAGTGCCGTCACCTTCGTTATATCTATAAAGAGTCATTTTAAAGCTATTCTTTGATGTCATATTCATACTGAGAGAATGCGAGTAAAGCGCCTTTTCAAAGGATTCAACCATGCGCCACTCGGGACTCGAACCGAGGACCTTCCTATCCGCTATTGTCGCGTGCCAGGCGAGACAGCGAGGTGGGTGTGCTCTGCGTGTATCATGCGCGCTAGGCTTACTGATACAATGAAGAAAATACGAGTAGAAGACGGAAGATGCTTGGCTTCACCAAAAGCGGGAAGTGAGAGCTCTTGGTAACATAACAATCGTTACCTACACGCTCTTTGGTGGGATGCAGCCTTCACAACACGGTGACACGCATCTCAGTCATAGGCTTACTCTGCAAGCTCAGACAGCGTCAATCCTGTCAATGGGAGCGATCTGTATTCATGTTTTCGTCCAACCGAGTCATCAATCACGTGATTTGTTGCTGTCCAACGATTGGACATTTCTGAACAAATGTATATACGCTGCTTTGTTTATGAAAGTTGTAAACATACCCTTGTGTCAAGCTGAACACAATGACCAATCCTAATGTTAGATATTTCAAAACTATGAACACTTTTCACAATGTATTGTCACTTTGAGCACATTTTGCAATGTGACCAATGACCTCGAGCACATGGAAGGTTAATATAGATCATGCCCATTCCTTGATTTTATCCAGTCCAATTAATACTAGACTGTTAGAAAGTAATAAACAAAAATGAATATAACAGATTTTTAAAAAATACAAAACACGGAACGTTTCGGGCTCAAAACCCTTCTTCAGCCAACAACAAAAAGCAAAAAAGACATACATAACTAAATTCCAGATAGACGACAGAGATGTTATCCGGCCACATTTTCCTTTGTCTTCCTATTCTGATATGATAATTATCTGTTCGACATGCACTTGAGATAGCTGTGGGGTTAAAGAATGTTTGCCAGTTGAGTGGAAATAAATGGTCAAGGGGACGGAACTGGCTAAAAGGGCAGGAAATATTATGATCATCAATTGCTTACTACCCTTTGAATGAACCGCTTGTCTACCGCAAAATATCTACTTCCCTCGATCTAGCAGGCCCAAACATAGACTCTCACTAATCTGTGGGCTCAGCTAATCACCTCAGTCCGCGCTAACAAAGCACGACACTACCCTTAAAACATAATACACAGGGACAGTCACAGAAAGAACATTATTGACTTGTGGGTTGTGGCTGGTAGTGCTTCAGATAACTATTAATAATCCCAATGGGCATGATCCACGTTACCTTCACACGTGCTAGAGGTCATAGGTCACATTGCAAAGTGTACTCAAAATGACCCACATAGTGAAAAATGTTCACAGTTTGAGAAATATCCAACGTCACAATTGATCATTTCGCTCAGCATGACACATGGGCATGTTTACAACTTTTTGAACACAGCAACGTGTTTACATTTATGGAGAATTTAAATGTCCAATCGTTGCAAAGCAACAAATCATGTGATCGATGACTAGGTTGGACGATAACATGTAAATAGACGCCCCCATAGTCGTACAGTTGAATACAACCGTCGCCTTCGGAAACATATGGCCTGATACTGACCAAAACAATACGTCACAAAAGAAGACGACGATCACCAAGATCATCAAACGAAACCAACTCGCTGGAAGGGCTTAACGCGGGAAATAAATGATTTCCATGGTTTAGCTATAGAAGGAATGAAAATGACGTCACTCATCTCCTTTTGTTATTGTTTTTAGACAGCCATTTTTATGATTACTTCTCAGACAATTGAGGATGTGCGCTAAGGTAATTGCTCACAACATTCCGCCAGCCGGATATAACGTTCCAACACACAAGACTGTGTGTAACCTTGACCGTTTATAGACCGTTTTTGTCGGATTGATACAATTTAGTGAGAACTACTCATAAAAATTGCTGGTTTAAAAACAATAGCAAAGAGCTGATTGACGACAACTTCGTTCCTCTCTATAGATAGTTCGAAGATGACGTCACTCAGGTCTTTGTTTTGTTTTTTGCCATCCGCGTTTATGAGTAATGCTCACTGAACTGTATTAACCTGACTATAAACGTTCATGGATACACACAGTTTTGTGTGTTGGTCCGTTATATTTCCGGATGGCAATGTTGTGAGCTTCTTAGCCAAGCGCATACTATCTATAGATAGTTCGAAGATGACGTCACTCTGGCCTTTGTTATTGTTTTTTTTGCCATCCGCGTTTATGAGTAATGCTCACGAAACTGTATAGATAGTATGCAGATGACGTCACTCAGGTCTTTGTTATTGTTTTTTGACTCCGCGTTTATGAGTAATGCTCACTGAACTGTATTAACCCGACTATAAACGTTCATGGATACACACAGTTTTGTTTGTTGGTCCTTTATACTTCCGGATGGCAATGTTATGAGCTTCTTAGCCAAGCGCATACAATCTATTAACCTGACTATAAACGTTCATGGATACACACAGTTTTGTGTGTTGGTCCGTTATACTTCCGGATGGCAATGTTATGAGATTCTTAGCCAAGCGCATACTATCTATAGTTGATGGTCTGGTTAATAGGGTTTAGTGAGAATTACTCATAAACGCGGATGACAAAAAACAATAACAATGACCTGAGTGACGTCAACTTCGAACTATCTATAGATAGTATGCAGATGACGTCACTCAGGCCTTTGTTATTGTTTTTGCCATCCGCGTTTGTGAGTTGTTCTCACTAAACTGTATTAACCAGACTATAAAAGTTCATGATTACACAGAGTTTGTGTGTTGGTCCGTTATACTTCCGGATGGCAATGTTGTGAACTCCTTGGCCAAGCGCATTCTATCTATAGGCTGGTTAATACATTTTAGTGAGATGTACTCATAAACGCGGATGGCAAAAAACAATAACAAAGACCTATGTGACTTCATCTTCATTCTATCTATAGATAGTATGCGCTTGGCTGAGAAGCTCATAACATTGCGTTCGGAAGTATAAAGGACCAACACACAAAACGATGTGTAACCTTGAACGTTTATAGTCTGGTTAATATAATTTAGTAAGAATTACTCATAATCGCAGATGGCGAAAAGCAATAACAAAGACATGAGTGACATCAACTTCATTCTATCTATAGATAGAACGAAGTTAACGTAACTCAGGTCTTTGTTATTGATTTTTGCCATCCACGATTATGAATAGTTCTCATTAAACTGTTTTAACCAGACTATAAACGTTCCAGGTTACACATCGTTTTGTGTGGTGGTCCGCTATACTTCCGATGGCAATGTTGTGAGCTTCTCAGCCCTGCGCACACTATCAATAGATAGTATGCAGATGACGTCACTCAGGCCTTTGTTATTGTTTTTGCCATCCGCGTTTGTGAGTTGTTCTCACTAAACTGTATTAACCAGACTATAAAAGTTCATGGTTACACAGAGTTTGTGTGTTGGTCCGTTATACTTCCGGATGGCAATGTTGTGAACTCCTTGGCCAAGCGCATTCTATCTATAGGCTGATATTGACCACAAAATTATGTCAAAAGACAATAGTCTTCAATAGTCGTAACGTCACTTCCTCCCTAATGACGTATGGTAACTTAGTAACACTGGCTCTTAACTATCGGAACAATGGCGGACGCCGTATGAAATATTTCTCCGGCGAGCTTAAACGCGTATCCAGAGGGAAAAAAACCCCATCAATTTGATCATGTTTTGACTTTTACACATTCTGATCACAAGGCATATGAAAAGGGAATGAAAAGTTCTAGCCAGCATGAAGAATAAAAAGTAATGATTTTCTTTGTTTAGAACCAAGATGGCCGCCGTTGCCGGGCGTGTGACATCAGACTACTGAATCCAATTGGATTCAATAGTCTTGATGTCACGTCGCCCAGCAACGGCGGCCATCGTGGTTCTAAACAAAGAAAATCGGTACTTTTTATTCTTCATGATGACTAGAACTTTTCATATGTCTTGTGATCAGAATGTGTAAAAGTCAGATTTATAATGTTTTTTCCCCTCTGGATACGCTTTTATGCTAGTCGGAGAAATATTTCATAAGGGCGTCCGCCATTGTTCCGATAGTGTAGAGCCAGTTACTAAGTTACCATGCGTCATTACAACGGAAGTGACGTTACGCCTGTTGAAGAGTATTAACAATGGCTACGGTCAGGCCTGAGACTGTTGAAGCGTATTCTTTGGCCACGAAAGAAAACAAATCGTGAGTTGTAGTCAATAGATCAACCAATGGGATCACTTGCCGTCCGGAATATAACGAACCTACACACAAAACAATGTGTAACCTTGAACGTTTATAGTGAGACTTATTCATAAAACATGGATGGCAAAAACAAACAAACAAATAACAAAGACCTGCGTTACATCAACTTCGTTCTATCATTAAATTGGATTCAATAGTATGATGTCACGTCGCCCAGCAACGGCAGCCATCGTGGTTGTAAACAAAGAACATCGGTACCTTTTGTTCTTCATGCTGGCTAGAACTTTTCATATGTCTTGTAATCAGAATGTGTAAAAGTCCAAACATGATCAGATTTATATTGGGTTTTTTTTTATCCTCCGGATACGCTTTTATTCTCGTCGGAGGAATATTTCATAAGGGCGCCCGCCATTGACCATAGGTTAGAGCCAGTTACTAAGTTACCATGCGTCATTACGAGAGAAGTGACGTTACGCGGAGATAAGAATATTCGGATTTCCTCCTTATGTGAGTTTTCAATAATATCTAGTTTGTAATCATAGCATTTGAAAGTGCATTTATTGATGTTATGTGTTCCAGTAAAATAACACCATTTCTGTCCACCATGTCATTCGTACAAATACATACAAAAATGTGTGTAAACTAAAAATGTTTAGAGTTTTTTGGAGATAATTTAGTGAGAAGTAATCACCCAACTGAAGATAGAAAGCTGCGGAAACCTCGGTCAAATTTAAGATATTTTACTTTTTCTTAACCAATGGAAAGACAAGTATTTAAAGATTTGGTCTGAAAACTCGTCCTTTAAATATCGATTGATCAGAGTGACCTCTATATGGAACAAAAACTCTCGAGGCATAATTTACTGTTTTACCCCTCTCATCTGCATTTGCACAGTCTGGGCTTCTATTCGATGGGACGGAACTCTTGCAAATCTTTTCAAAAATTGATTTTCCGTTGTTACTTCCCTTGCTCTATAAATATTGGACAACGGGATGCGCGTTGCACTAAGATAGCAGGTGTAGCCCCGATATTTTGTCAAGTCCATTCTGTATTATTATTGATCGCTTGCCGGATAACAGGCACAATAAAAGAGAACTTGCCAAGTCTATCGGGACACGTCTTGGCTACCCTCCTTCGAGTGGAGATAAAATCTCTGCCACGTCTACTTGCCCGAGGCCACATGGACAAACAGGCCTGGCAATGTGTGAAATTATGATTGGGGAGAAGGAACGAAATCCGACACGACGAGACGAGCATCTCGTCTGAAAAGGGCTTTATCCTGGTGTTATTAGAGTACATTAATAGGGGTGAGGGGGAATGGGCGGTGGCCAGTTGAAGCAGTTAGCAGCAGTTAGGTAGTCAGTCAGGAGCTCTCGTTGCTTGGAGGGTTGAGAGGTGGAGAGGTGGAATGTGGTGTGAAAAGTGCCAAATTATGGATTTTAGAGCTAAACTGACTTAATTGGAATAGCGCTGGTTATGAGCGGCTTCATAATACAAGTTTAATGACAGTTATGTCGAGTTTTGTAATAATAGCGGTTACCTGTGTTCTGACGAGGCACTAAACTGTTATCTGAAGGTCGTTAGCTATTCGATGTTAATTTAATCTGGCTCCATTCCGTATAACGACAAAACTCTTTTTAATGGAATTGCCCAATTTTTTTTTATAGTAGGGTAGATTATAATGATAATAATAATAATAATAATAATAATAATAATAATAATAATAATAATAATAATAATAATAATAATAATAATAATAATAATAATAATTATATATATTATATATTATTATATATTATTATTATTATTATATTATTATATTATTTTATTATTATTATTATTATATATTATTATTATTATTATTATTATTATTATTATTATTATTATTATTATTATTATTATTATTGTTATTATTATTATTATCTTCGTTATATCAATAAAGCTGAGATTTTCGATTACAGCAGGTGGGTTGTTCTAAAGCATCAACTTGGGGAAAATGGGTAAAGATGGCTGCCAGCAGGAATAGTCAAAATTTGATGGCCCTCTGCCTCTGCGTAGTTTGTAGTTTGTAGTCGTCTTGACTTAACTCAGTATTGATATATTATTGAGTGGAACAAGCACTTATGTGTTGGAAAGTACCAGAAGACAGTGGAGAATAAAGATTCCGCGGCGATGGGGGCTCGAACCGTAGCCATCGTTATGTTATAGCCTGATACTGAAATCCAAAATGACTGGCAGTTTCCATTATTTGGTTTTTGCACCGCCTAGTGAGTTGTCGTTAGTAGTGCTCATGGAAACAAGTTATTTAATTGGTTGAACTATTGAATAGAACTCACGATTTGTTTTCTTTTGTGGCAAAAGACTGGCATTTTGACGTCATTTTTTGGTCAGTGTCAGGCCATAACTTTACGAATGCCACGCTCGAACCCGCAACCTTACTGGTATGACAACTCCGCCTGGCCGGGGAGAGCTTGGCTCTATATTCTGAGCTATCCACCACTCAAACAAAAAAAAAACAAAAAAATGTAATGGTATAAAACTCTATGTCTATCGCCGAAATGTTTATTCTCTATTGTCTTCTGGTATTTTCCTACTCCTTCATTTCTTGTTATTATCAACATAGGTACCTGCTCCACTCACTTTTCTGAATTAATATTCACCCCAAATACCGGAGCTTACTCAATATCTCAATCTTTTCTACATGTTTGTGTTGAGAATATGGCCATTAAGCTTAAATTAAATGCTGGCTAACAAACGTCGCGGCGTACCTACACAGTTTTTATTTTATCCCTAGCCCGTGTTTCCTGATGAGATAAAATTTCTAATTGTTTCATAGAAAACGGTAGGGGCTGCCTGAAGCCGGTGGTCGTAAAATACTAACGAAAGAGTGAAAATGGAGAGGCTTCGTTTGGGAACAAAACAGACAAATAAATGACGTTGTGCATTGTCTGTTTTGTTCCCATACGAAGCATCTCCACTTTCACTCTTTCGTTAGTAATTGTTTCATAATACTGTAATGTGCTTCTATTTTACAACTGATTATAATATGAATAAAAGAGATCTCATTGAATTCTTCTGCATTTATTTCGATTCTTTCCTTATTAATAGTCTTCAACAGTCGTAACGTCACTTCCTTCCTTATGACGCATGGTAACTTAGTAACACTGGCTCTAAACTATCGGAACAATGGCTGACGCCGTATGAAATATTTCCCCGGCGAGCTTAAACGCGTATCCAGAGGTAAAAAACCCCATCAATTTGATCATGTATTGACTTTTACACATTCTGATCACAAGGCATATGAAAAGGGAATGAAAAGTTCTAGCCAGCATGAAGAATAAAAAGTAATGATTTTCTTTGTTTAGAACCAAGATGGCCGCCGTTGCCGGGCGCGTGACATCAGACTATTGAATCCAATTGGTTTTCTGGTGTGTATCCCAGACTGAATAATAAATGTCGGCTGGTATAGGGAATGAGATTAGCGGAAGAGTAGCGTCCCTTGATTGGACGTCATCCATAGTATGTGACGGAAAAGTTATTAGAGAGAGAACGTCATGTTGGTTGTATGCATGCGTCTCTCGTCCTGGAACAACCCAGGCGTCAACCGCTGTGCAACGCCGCAAATTGAGCTAGGGTGAGGTGAAATGCTCTAGGCCACATATCGGCTGATCGAACCGTGGCCCTCGTAAACTGGTTGCCTGATACTGACCAACAAATGAAGTCAAAAGAAAAGTCTTTGGTCACAAAAGAAAACAAATCGTGAGTTGTATTCAACAGTTCAAACAATGGGATCACGTTTCCTTGACCTACAAAAGATAACTCACTAGGCGGTCCACAAACCTAAAAATGACGTCAAATGTGTGTGTAAGAGGGCAAATTACTTACTATGATTTATCAAACGTAACACAAGCTGCCCAAAATCAATTGAAGAGAAATACAACAAAACCCTTCTTAAACCTTCTTCGTGCGGTCTAGTGGATCGGGAGGTCCTGAGTTCGAGCCTCGCTCGGCGCACAGTTGAGTCCCTGGAAAAGGCTCTTTACTCACATTCTCTCAGCGTACTCAGGTGTAAAATGAGTACCTGGCCGTTAACAGCGTTGTCTCTGACGGGAAAAATTGTAATATCGTCTAACAGGCGCCATGTCTCGTTCTATATTATAAATATTGCATTCATTAAGGTTGCACTTTGTGTGTCTCTGTCTCTCTGTTTCATACACATGTATACACACACACACACACGCACACACACAAACAAACAAACACACGGACCATTATAAAAAAAAAAAAAAAGAATTGAGCGCCGTGCACGCACATTTCAGCTCAATATAGCATTCATTAAGGTTGCAAACAACATTATCTGGAGAGGAACGGTAGGGCAGTGAGAACACAAAATAACAAAAGACCACAACTCAATACTACCTCTCTCTCTCTCTCTCTCTCTCTCTCTCTCTCTCTCTCTCTCTATCTATCTATCTATCTATCTATCTCTCTCTATCTATCTATCTATCTATCTATCTATCTATCTATCTCTCTCTCTCTCTATCTATCTATCTATCTATCTCTCTCTCTCTCTCTATCTATCTATCTATCTATCTATCTTTCTCTCTCTCTCTATCTATCTATCTATCTATCTCTCTCTCTATCTATCTATCTATCTATCTATCTATCTATCTATCTATCTATCTATCTATCTATCTATCTATCTATCTATCTCTCTCTATCTATCTATCTATCTATCTATCTATCTCTCTCTCTCTATCTGTCTATCTATCTATCTATCTCTCTCTATCTATCTATCTATTCTATCTATCTATCTATCCTTCTATCTATCTTTCTTCTCATCTATCTATCTATCTATCTATCTATCTATCTATCTATCTCTCTCTCTATCTATCTATCTATCTATCTATCTCTATCTCTCTCTCTCTCTCTCTCTCTCTCTCTCCCTCTCTTTCTCTCATTATTTTTAAAAAAATATATTTTATCTCTTTCTTTTTCTCACCTCTTTCTCTATCTCGGACATCGACAACCCCCTTGCTCTATCTATCTATCTATCTTTATGTAATATATATCTTCTCTCACACAGTCTCTCATTCCCTCTCCTTTTTATACATTTTTATTTCTTTCTCTCTCTCTCTCTCTCTCTCTCTCTCTCTATCTATCTATCTATCTATCTCTCTCTCTCTCTCCCTCTCTCTCTCTCTCTCTATCTCTTTCTTTCTTTCTTTCTTTCTCTCACTTCCCATTCAGACATACACACACACATACATCCTCAAACACGGACGCACACACACACACACACCAATAAACACACACACAAACACACACACTGGCATACATTTATTATAAGCACATTCCCGAGGGACAGTTTTATCGTCAGTCCCTAAGGGAGTCCATTGAGGGAATTGCCATAGCGATCAAAGCGCCTACACGCTGGGCCCGCCCAGATCCAATAATGGCAAACCTTAAACAGTATTGGCCTGGCATGAACTACTGAAAAAAAAAAATAAATAAAAAGATGCGAAATAAAGAAGAAAAGAAAAAAACAAAACAACACAAATCAAAATGTTTGAACGATTGAAAAAAAAAACACGAAGGAGAAAGTGTTGGGATGCCAACTCATTGAAATGATGAGAAATGTTGAACATGCTAAAGCTTTACTTTAACTGCTTACATGCTTACTTGAAATATTAAAATGTCGAATTGGCAGTAGGGGAAGACATGGTAGCCATAATTGGTAAATAAAATGCTAAACGGATAATGTCGCTCTGCGCATAGTTGAGTCATTGGAAAAGGCTCTTTACTCACATTCTCTACCGTACTCGGGTATAACGTGAGTACCTGGCCGTGAACAGCGTTATTTCTGTTCGGGAAAAAATGTAATATCGCCTGACAGGCGTCATGTCTCGTTCTACATGTTACGTGTTGCTGTTGGTTAGGGACCCCTTGTAAAGCGCTTTGAGCACATTTAATAGTGGATATCGTGCTATATAAAAGCTCAATTTTTGAAGTAAAAAAAAAAAAAAGGGGGGGGGGGAGCTCAAATGGATAATGTAAAGATTTGGACAAGGATGGACAGCTCAACGCTAATGATGATTGCTAAGGACAGATCTGGATGAGGGCTTCTTACTACAAAATTATCTCTCGCGTCTCCTCCCAAACCACCTCGGTCAGTAGAATGAAGTGAGGTGAGGTGATTACGTCATTGGGCACTGTGCATTGAAGTGACGTCTTCCATTCATTGGACGTCATGCGTCCATGAGTCGCCTTGCATCCAAGTGACGTCTTGCATCCAACTGACGTCTTGCATCCAAGTGACGTCTTGCATCCAAATGACGTCTTGCATCCAAGTGACGTCTTGCATCCAAGTGACGTCTTGCATCCAAGTGACGTCTTGCATCCGAGTGACGTCTTGCATCCGAGTGACGTCTTGCATCCGAGTAACATCTTGCATCCAAGTGACGTCTTGCATTCATGTGACGTCTTGCATCCAAGTGACGTCTTGCATCCGAGTGACGTCTTGCATCCAATTGACGTCTTGCGTCCAAGTTACGTCTTTCATCCAAGTGACGTCTTGCATCCAAGTGATAGCATACATCCAGGAGACGTCTTGTATTCGATTGATGTTCCGCGTTAAGGATGCGTCTTGCATCCAAAAGTCATATCCTACGTCCAAGAAACGTCTTAAATCCATAATACGTCTTGCGTTCATCAGACAGATTCTATATACGAGATTTCTCGCATCTATGAGATCTCTTGCGTTCATCAGACACATTCTATACAAGAGATGTCTTTCATCCATGGGACGTCTTGGACGTTCATCAGACACATTCTATATACAAGATTTATTTTATCTATAATTTCACCACCTCTTGCGTCTATGACTAATATAATAATAAGTTTCACACCAAAGGCTCTCTGGTAAAGTTGTGAGAGTCAAATAATTAAATAAAATTGATTTTTAAAAAAAATAAAATATTGAGCTTTATATAGCGCAATATCCACTAAATGTGATCAAAGCGCTTCCGCGAGGACGAGAGACGCATGCGCACAACCAATATGACGTTCTCTCTCTAATAACTTTTCCGCCGGTGACGTCAAAGACTATGGGTGACGTCCAATCAAGGGACGCTACTCTTCCGCTAATCTCATTCCCTATTATTCCCGTTTCTTTTGTATATATCACTTGGGTCCCGCATCTGGTTCTCTGACACAGTGATATTTTTATTCTCTGTCTTCATCCAGCACATTATCTCCTTGTCCTATAATAAGTCTCATCATTATTATACAAAGAAAAATATCAAAAAAAATTGTTTTTAAATGATCTTTTGTAGAGCGCAATATCCACTAAACGTGCTCAAAGCGCTTTACAAAGGGTTCCTGACCAACAGCAACACGAAACATGTAGAGCGAGACATGATGCCTGTTAGGCGATATTACAAAATTTTATTTTTTGTCGACACTGTTAATGACCAGAGGTACTCATTTTACACCTGAGCACGATGAGAGAATGTGAATAAAGAGCATTTTCTATATGTAAAAACGTAATCCTTGTTGAGACTTCAATTATTGACAGGTGATAAAACGTTTCAAGTACACAACAGTCAGTGACGTGTTGCATTCAATAAGTCATGCCTTGTACTGTATGAGACACCTTGTATTCAACTCTTTCATATTTTAGAGGTGCATAACGTGACGGAAATGCGTTTAAATATGTACCAAGCTTTCAACGTCGTTTTAATACGGTCCATTTCATTATTGACGCTATGCGTTTATGTATAATACTCACAACATATGCCAGCCAAATTAAACATACCAACATAAAAAATTGTGTGTAGCTTTTAACGATTATAGTCTTTATTGATATAATTTACTGAGAGCCAACCAAAAATAACAGGCTGTCAAAACATAATAACAAAGAGCTGAGTGACATCAACTTCGTTCCCTCTGTAACACGGGACCTCGATTATTTTTAGATAGTCAGGATAAGTCTTTAAAACTTCGAATTTATGAGAAACTTTACAAGTAATAAAAAATAAAAATAAAATTCCCTTTATTCATCCCATAGGGGAAATTTGTCTCTAGGGTCTATTCCAAGGGAAGACTGGAATAACCCAGGCGTCAGCAGCAGTGCAGCGCCGCAAATTGAGCAAAGGCGAGGTGACTTGCTCAAGGCCACACAGGGCAGCGGCGGGTGATCGAACTCGGTACCTTTCGGGTAGGAAGCAAAGACCGTACCGCTGAGCCACGCTGCCCCCTAAAAAAGGACATCGGAAATCAAGACTGTCATATTTCGAACAAAATAACCCAACAACACGAAATAACTGACAAGGCGAAAGATAAACAACCACGATAATGTTATGACGCTTCCGATTCATCGAGATTTCGATTCAATAGTTATACAGTTGGCATCTTTGTTTACAAAGCGATAAAAGCACGAGATGGAGGAAACCATAAAATATCCAGATGTAGATTAAAGATGGCCGACCAGATGGATGTAGACATTGCACAACAACGTCAACAACATTTTATTATCCATATAAAACAATAAAATAAAAAGGGCATTCTTTTCCCTTTTGTTTGGTTTTAAAAACCTCTAGTTTGATTTGGTTCGGCTTTGTGGTCCTCCACTGAAACGCTTGTGGTCTTCTAATGAAACTCTTGTGGCCTTCCAGTGAAGCGCTTGTGGTCTTCTACTGAAACGCTTGTGGTCTTCTAATGAAACTCTTGTGGCCTTCCAGTGAAGCGCTTGTGGTCTTCTACTGAAACGCTTGTGGTCTTTTACTGAAACGCTTATGGTCTTCTACTGAAACACTTATGGTCTTCCACTGAAGCGCTTGTGGTCTTCTACTGAAACGCTTGTGATCTTCTATTGAAACACTTATGGTCTTCCACTGAAACGCTTGTGGTCTTCTACTGCAACGCTTGTGGTCTTTTAATGAAGCGCTTGTGGTCTTGTACTGAAGCGCTTGTGGTCCTCCACTGAAACGCTTGTGGTCTTCTACTGAAGAGCTTATGGTCTTCTACTGCAGCGTTTGTGATTCTCCACTGAAGCGCTTGTGGTCTTCTACTGAAGCGCTTGTGGCCTACTACTGAAGCGCTTGTGGCCTACTACTGAAGCGCTTGTGGCCTTCTACTGAAGCGCTTGAGGTCTTCTACTGAAGAGCTTGTGGTCTTCTTAATGAAGAGCTTGTGGTCTTCTTAATGAAGCGCTTGTGGTCCTCTACTGAATTCCTAACGCTTTACGATTCAGGCTTATAATGTGGGCCTACAAGTTCCCCTTTGAACTTTGAACCGAGTTTCAAATAGCCGTCGAGGGTCGAGGGAAATATTGGGTCCTTTCGTTAGGATTCAAACATATCGTGAGAGGAATTGTCTACACGTCTTGTCGCAACGGAACTGGAAACGAAATTCTATATATAGATGCTATGCGCTTGGCTAAGAAGCTCACAAAATTGCCATCCGGAAATTTAACGAACCAACACACAAAACGATGTGTAACCTAGAACGTTTATAGTCTGGATAACACAATAACAATAACCCCCCCCCCGCCCCCCACCCCCCTCCCCGTAGTAGGCCTGCCTACTTGAAATTGAGAAAATTCGTAGTTTTTAGGGGTAGAAACACGATAGACCTAAAAACTACCCTTAAAGATTACCATTTTGTCCTTAGTATGTTAAATTGTTGTTTAAACTCCATGAAATACAAATTCTGGAACCAGAACTTCATTTTCAAGACTTTTTTTTTTTTTCAATTAAAGCTCTTTATTATGTTCTTCAGTTAGAACCAAAAATTCGTAATATTACGAAATTTTCGTAGTAGTAGGCAGGTGGGCATGCGTAGCTTGAATATATTTTCTTGATAACGTTCTTTATTAAACCAAATGAATTAAGATAGATAGTGAATTTAGTTATTTTTTGTTTTGGTATGAAATCTCATTTTCAGTTCGTTCATGTCTCTCGTCATTTGACATTTACCTCTCTCACTCCTTCGCCAGCGCAGGGGCTATGGTGACCATTGCTCAGTTGGAGAGAGAGAGAGAGAGAGAGAGAGAGAGAGAGAGAGAGAGAGAGAGAGAGAGATGATTATGATGATGACGACGACAACGACGACGACTAATACAACAGAGAGGTGGTGTATACTATCACTGCTACATGCAAACAAAAGGAGTGCATTACACATTACATGCTCCATTGCCCAAGCTACACAGTTGCCTGCCAGCATCAATGTGGGCGATCACTGGGATGCAACAAAACGACGAGATCTGATACATTTTTAACACCTTTGATATTCGTGTAGGAGGAGCTTCATTGAGGTTGCAGTCATGAAAATACGTCTTTGATTTCGAGAACCTATCAATGCCTTAATAAATCTTCTTTGGAATGTGAATACTCAGGACAAGACATACGAAAAAATCGTAGAACCACGACTATTATTTGGATTCAACTACAGACACCAGACTACAAACTACAGAAATACACATCTTTAATTCTACATAAATTGTGAAAACGTGTTCCTAGAACAATAAAGACGTTTTGAGGTGTTTAATCTCGTTGAAGGCTGATTTGCGATTGATACTCTTGCCTTTTGGAATTCCGGACGTGTTTCCAACTGCTGCACGAGTTTGCGAGTGCGCGTTGGGAACAAAGTCCGAATTGCAAAACGCAAGAGTGTAAGAAATCTTTTATTCTACCCCTCAATCGATTCCGATTTCGTCATCTCTGATTAAAGGACATTAAAAACATATCTAAATGATACTTCTTTTTTCAAAAAACTAATTTTAGTGAAATTTAACGTTTGATATTCTGACGTCACAAATTATTATTGTATACTTGATATCATTACGCGTTAATATTTAGAGAGAGGGGTATAATAATATTAGTCGTGTAGCGATTACTACTATAATTTTCCTTGATAACTGCCTTTTTTAAGAATTTCAAGTTAGCAGATCTTGGACAGTCAGATTGATTTGCAAAATAAAATGTCATCGCTGAATGGCTGCAACTCTATTGAATTACAAGTATTGATGTAATGCGTTTATCCAAAACGGCACACAGAACTATGACTGTAACCGTGAACGTTTATAGTCTGATTGATAGAATTTAGTGAGAACTACTCATAAAAAAAAGACTTGCAAAAAAAAAAAGAAAAAAGAACCCCCCCCCCCCAAAAAAAAAAAAACAAAAAAACAAAAAAAAAAACAAAAAAAAAACAAACAAACAAACAACAACAACAACAAAAAACAAACAAAAAAAAAACACACACAAAAAAACAACAATAACTAAGATGTGTATGACGTCAATTTCGTCCTATATATAGATAGAACGAAGAGACGTCACTGATGTCTTTGTTATTGTTCTTTGCTGTCCACGTTTATGAGTAATTCTCACTAAACTGTATGAACCAGACTATAAAATTTCATGGATATACATAGTTTTGTGTGTTGGTCCGTTATACTTCCGGATGGCAATGTTGTGAGTTTTGACACCTCAGTGAAAAAACAATGCAGCGAAGCTACGAGTTCCGAGAAATTATAACACTGTTGGTTTACTCGCGTATGATGGTCTTCGTGGTGTTGGCCTTTGGTCGGAAAAAGTTACGTAATAAGGCACATCATGGTGTCTTTCTACTGTTTTGTTTTTTTTTTAAATGAGCTTTTATATAGCGCAATATCCACTAAATGTGCTCAAAGAGCTTTACAAGAGGTCCCCAGGCAACAGCAACATTTAACATTTAGGATGGGACATGACGCCTGTTAGGCGATGTTTTAATTTTTTCGGACAGAGACAACGCTGTTAACGGCCAGGTTCTCATTTTACACCTGAGTACGTTACGGTGAGAGAATGTGAGTAAAGAGCCTTCTCCAAGGACTCAACTGACTATGCGCCGAGCGAGGCTCGAACCCAGGACCTTCCGATCCGAAAGCGAGTGTCATACCTCAAGACCACATAGCCGCACAAATATCAACATTGTAAGTATTACTGAAGATCGTATGGGCCGATTTCTTTTTTCAGCTGACAGGCACGGGTGAATAATAATATAGCTGTGGTCACAGACTGTACTGTATTATGAGATTTAAAAAAAGTTACGACCTTCCGCCACCGCAGCATATTATGATACTGCCCCCTGGGCATTCCATTATATATATATATATATATATATATATATATATATATATATATATATATATATATATATATATATATATATATATAGTCACAAAGTGCGCACGTAAACCGTATGCTCATGTAGCGCAGTTTGCAACCTTGTTTATGTGTGCTATATTCAAGCTACGACACCGATCAATAACCAAACACAATACGTTGATAAAATATCAACATTGTAAGTATTACTGAAGATCGTATGGGCCGATTTCTTTTTTCAGCTGACAGGCACGGGTGAATAATAATATAGCTGTGGTCACAGACTGTACTGTATTATGAGATTTAAAAAAAGTTACGACCTTCCGCCACCGCAGCATATTATGATACTGCCCCCTGGCATTCCATTATATATATATATATATATATATATATATATATATATATATATATATATATAATATATATATATATATATATGTCACAAAGTGCGCACGTAAACCGTATGCTCATGTAGCGCAGTTTGCAACCTTGTTTATGTGTGCTATATTCAAGCTACGACACCGATCAATAACCAAACACAATACGTTGATAAAGGTTTTGAAGCTAAATGAAGATATATTTTATTACAATATAACAAAGATATTATGAGATATGAAGATGAAATGATAGATGTCATAAGTATGAAATCAAATGGATGGATGACAAATTGATAGAGATGGTGTGATGATGAATATGATATGAAAGCGATATGAAAATATATAATTAAATCAATTAATTATCAATACTTTACCAAACCGCTACCACATCAGACAATCTCACAGATAGGTTGCAACCATCACAGTCATACAGGCAACTAATAATTAACTAACTAACTAAACACAATCCAGACGTGTAGAAGAAAGCCAAAAGAGTGTCCTTGATATTCAACAAAAACTGTAAGGTTGTTCTAATATTGTTAATTTGTCTCTTCTTGAAATTGTTCTGATTTCACAGTATTCATAAACAGATCAATTGTTTCTCAATGTTCTGATATTAAAATAAGCAAATGGTTCTTCACAGGTAACTTATAAAACAGCAAATGTTCAGTTTCTATTAGTGTCAAGCTATGAGCGTATAGCCTAAAGTTGGCTTGTTAAAGCCCAGCCTCCAACGGCTCATTCACTTTAAAGAAAGAAAATGATTTTGTTATAATATGACAATCATACGAATATAACTCTATCTATATTCGAACTCACTTAATTTGTGAGTAAATATTATTTTACTTTAACAAATCAATTTATTAATGTTGATTAATATTGCTTTACTTTGTAGATATGAAATAATAATGCTTTATAGCAAGAAAAGCTTATTTTCTTTACAACACGAATATATTACACAATTAATTTCATTATCTGATTAATTAATTGAGAATCAAAATTTAAAGTGATATTATGATATTGATATCAAAACACAATCATAATTGTAATCGCAACATATTATTCAAAAATCTCACCAGAGCCGAACAGATTATTGAAATCACAAATTAAGTCTACACAAGACTTTAATCAAACTCTACACAAGAGTTATAACACAACTTGATTCAGCTCAAACTTTGAGCACCACAAAGTCTACACAAGACTTAAATCACACTCTACACAAGAGTTAACACAAAACGTGTTTCAGCTCGAACTTTGAGCACTACAAAGTCTACACAAGACTTTAATCCAACTCTACACAAGAGTTAAACAAATGAGCCTAAAAGACTCCGCTGTGGTTATCGCTTAGAGACTATGAGCCTAAAAGACTCCGCTGTCTGGTCTCTTTTGAGACAATGAGCCTAAAAGACTCCGCTGAGTGGTCTGAAGAAACTGCTCAAAACTCTGGCATTTATAGGCAAAAATCAAGCAAACGAAGCAAAATTCTACCCTCACAAACGGATGTTAGTCATATCCGTAAACATCTGAAATTCCTTAAAACTCCCCCAGATTCCATAATCATGGACAACAACAACCCATCCTGATACCGACATCCTCATATCAAGGATAAATAAATTCGTCAGCCCCATAGTTACGAGATATCAATCAAGCCATACCATAACAAAGTCACTCCCGTAGAATACAGGGATCCTACTTTGCTTATAAGTTTACGGAGAAAACAAGATTGATGCCTTTCTCACAATAACACCCACACTACGTAGTTTAATTCAAACTTCCGGGCCATAGGTGCATGATCTGATACGACCTGTATCAACAAAAGAAGGGTTGTTCCGGAGGGATTACAATAACAACAACAACTAATACTACGACGACGTACATCCTGTCGTAAACTGACGCCTACACGGAAGCATTTCGTTACAATATATATATATATATATATATATATATATATATATATATATATATATATATATATATATATATATATATATATATATATATAAATATATATTTATGAGTGTTGGCGGGTACTTGTAGGTACGAAAGTGCTCGATAATGGTGGTTAGAGCTAATATATAAATGTAAATTTTCACTCACATTATTCTTGCCAAGACGATTTCGTTTCTGTGTTCCCACTTCATCAGTCGGCAGAATCCATTTGTAAGTAATGTCCGTAGAGAACTCCAAACTCCATGCAATGCCTTAACCACTCGGCCACTATTATGTGATAAAGATGAAAATAATAGATAGACATATGACAGCGTGGTACATCGGTATGGTCTTAGCTTCGTACTCGAAAGGTACCGAGTTTGACGACCCACCTTAAGCAAATCATCTCGCCCTTGCTCACTTAGCGGCGATGCATTGGGACTGGCGCCCGTCTTATTCCAGTTTTTCTGTGGAATAGTCTCGAAAGACAAACTTCTTTTGGGAGATGAATTAAGGCGATTTTACTTTATTTACATGTGGGTGGATGGATTGGTAAGTGGATGGATGGATGAATGGGTTGATTGATGGATGAATGGGTTGATTGATGGATGAATGGGTTGATTGATGGATGTATGGATGGATTGATGGATGTATAGATGGATTGATGAGTTTGAAGGATGGATGGTTGGTGGAGTGGTCGGATGGGTTTAATGGATGATTGAGTGGATGGATGGATGGGTGAATGGATGGATCGATTTATATGTTGGAATGATGGATTGTTATGGAGATGAATTCAAGAGATTTTATTTTATTTACATGTGGGTGGATGGATTGGCGAACAGATGGATTGGTAAGTGGATTGATGAATGGATTGATTGATGTGTTGGAAGGATGGGTGGTTGGATGGGTGGTCGGATGGATTTAATGGCTGATTGAATGGATTAATTGATGGATGGGTTAGTGGGTAGATGAATTGGTTGGTTGATGGATGAATGGATGGATTGATGTGTTGGAAGGATGGATGGATGGGATGATGGATTGATGGTGGATGGATAAATTGGTTAATTTATTGATAATTGGATAGATCGATGTGTTGGGTGAGGTGTTCGGATGTGTGTTAATAGCTGATTGATGGATTGATGGTGGATGGGCGAGTGGGTTGATGGATGTATGGATGGATGGATGGGCCGATGGGGTTGATGACTGGTTGAATGGAGTGACGGATGGATGGATTGATGGAGAGATGGATGGATGGTTGGGTGGGTTATCGGATGGATCTGATGGCGGCATGGCAGGTTAAATGGGTTGATGGATGGATGGATGGATTGATGTGTAGGAAGGAAGGATGGATTTGATGGCTGGTTGAATGGAATAATGGATTGATCGATGGATGGATGGATGGATGGATGGCGGAGGGGGAGTATGAGTTGAGAGAGTGGCTTTATAGATGAGAAAGAGCAAGACATTAATAACACCAAAGGCCAATACCACGAGTATCGGTAGTATCTATCCCATAGTACTTTCGTACTTTGAGCCAAAACACATTTTATTTCATGTCACCCCCCCCCCCCCCACACACACACATACAACTCCCCCCCAACCCCCCCCCCCCAACCCCTCACAAAAAAAGAAAGAAAAAAAGAAAAAGAAAAACAACCCGTTTACTTCAAATATATTATAATAGGAATCGCCCAAATTGACCTTCAATGTGTGTCAAACATTTTTCTCAAATTCAAGACTTTAAAGTAAATAACTGCATTTTAGAGTTGTTTGCAAGTTGACAGTTATTGGAATCGATCGATATTTTAAGTCGACATATTGAGGCCAAAGCAAAAAAAAAAAAAAAAACAATAAAAAAACAAAAAAACAAATGCACAACACAAAAAAAAAACAACAACTCCCCCCCCCCCCCCCCCCCGAAAAAAACAAACCAAAAACACAAAAAACATCATGTTTTGTCAGACTAGGCCAGAGTACTGTCGTACCCACACATCAATGTGTAGCCTCAATGTATTTTAAGTCTCGTCCGACCACACCACAAGGGAGTTAAAGACCTAATGGATTTATTGCCAAGCAGAGTTATTCCCACTACCCCCCCCCCCCTCCATTATTATCTAGTCTTTTCAAGATTGATACGTTCCTCCCTCCCCCCCCCCCCCCCTCTCTCTCTCTCTTTCTCTCTCCTCATTCAAATCTTCCTCCATCCCCTCCCCAATAACTATCTGGTCAATTTCAAGATTGATACATTTTTCCTCCTCGTCATCTCCTCTCTCTCTATCTATCTTCTATTTATATCCCCCTCACCCCCCCCCCCCTCTCTCTCTCTCTCTCTCTCTCTCTCTCCCCCCCCCCCCCCCCCCTCGTCTATTTCTCTTACCATCTTATCTTCCACCAAAGACCTATTGAGTCTTTAAAAGATTTATTTTCTTTCTTTTTCTTTTCCTCCTCCCAATTATTTTTCTCCTCCTTCTTCGTTTTGCTCAACAGTGCAATCAATATTTCTTAATTCTCCCTCCCATGAGCCGTACAGACCACATTAAACCAAATTTCCGTCACATAAAGTACAAAGAGGCCGGGACTCATTATTAACAGCACTTCTCTCCTTCCCGTTTCCCCTCCTCCTTTTTTCTTCTGCTAATAATGCTGCTGCCTCTACTACTACTACCACGATCACTGCTACTACTACTAGTAGTAGTAGTAGTAGTAGTGGTAGTAGTAGCATTAGTAGTAGTAGTAGTAGTAGTAGAATAGTAGTGGAATTAGTAGCGGTAGAAGTAGCAGTAATATTTAAAAACACAAAAAACAACAAACAAACAAATACAAAACAATTAAACAAAAAAACCCAACAAACAACAAAAAATCCTAATTATGTCACTATTACACTGGTCTCCGCTGTCTCACATCGCATCCAACTAAATCTAACCCTTTGAAGTATATACATCTATCATTCTTATCCTTTTATTCCTCCTCTTTGCCACTTATCCCGACGTCACCCATCAACCCCTTCCATTTACCACCCCACCCTCACCCAACCTATGGGGCTACCAATAATCCAGCAAAACACATCCGCGTCCTTAACGACCGCCATTACACTGTCTTACTTCCGGTAATGTCCCCTCTAATCGGTCTATCGATGTCCATTATCTGCTTCCCTTTTTCTAAACCCCTACCGCCTCGCTCCCCCCCCCCCCCCCCCCCCCCCCCGCCTTCCGACCCACACGCCTCCGACAGATAATTTCTTACCATCCCCCCCCCCCCCCCCCCCCAACACATACACACACACACACACACAATTGATCTTTTTCTCCTCTCTATCCTTTTTCATTTCTTCTCAACCCCCCCCCCCCCCCCCCCCCCAGTCATATCAGTATCAGTGCCAATATAATATATAAAGATAGATTTTAAAAGAAGAAAAAAATAGACTATGGTATACTGGCCCGATACCGCCAAGAATAATTAATGGAAATGGGGGTTTGGAACGACATGTAGTGGAGAAGGGAATTCTAAAAACTTCGTTGGAAACACACACACACACACACAACTGGCCGTGTTAAAATTTCTTTTCAATCTTTTTAAAATATTGATCTTTTAATAAAAGCAAGATGTTGTTTGTTTTTGTTTTTAAGGGTTTTACGGCGCTTGCAACACATTTAGGTCATACCAGCGCCAGTAAAAAGGAAGAAATTAGGAAAGTAAAAAGTTCTAGAATTACAATTAAAGCACCCAAGAAAAGGTAAGACAAGGGGGAATTGGTTCAAATAGGGAACCGATGTAGATTCCAAGAGCACACTATCAGTGTCCTTAGTTTGAGATCACCTAAATGTCTCATCCAGACATAAGCGCGGGTCCCTAATAAGAGGAATATACTGAAATGTTTACAAATCATATATATGTAAATAAAACATAGTACAGTGCATCAGAGAGATACTTGACAAGACAAAAAAGATCATCTCCCAAAACTCTAACTAAACATTTGACTATTTCCCTCCCAGCTAGGGTATCCGGCCAGGATCAGTACAAAACTAAGTAATCTCATTCCAAGACAAAGACAGAAAGCATGTTGGAAAACATATATTATAGGGGGATGGGGGGCGGTGGAAGAAACAGCAGTAAGTCAGTAAGTGCCTCCCTGCCCACTTAGTCAGGAACACCACCCAGATCCCGCTGTCTCGGATGGACGTAAATTAGATGTGATAAAGGAGAAGATAATATAATTCCGGAGGGGGTGTCACCCAAGGACTATAATTTCTTAATAATAAAATCATTACGAAATCTGGAAAATCTAAATAATCAACACAAATATCTCTTGTTACATTGAATCGTTTTATTTCTTCGACAAATAAAAAAGGTAATGTGAATGACACATTGGCAATCTGTTTGTGTATCCGTCATTCTATTCCATGTGTCTTTGCGTCCAAAAATTGCATCACATAATTCATTTCAATAATATCTATATCAATAATAATAATAATAATAATAATAATAATAATAATAATAATAATAATAATAATAATAATCATAACAGACAATATCATTGAAGTATAATAGCAATCTCAACATTCAATCAATCTGTTATTGTGTGATTCCCGTAGAGATGATTTTTAATACAATTGCTACAAAATGATTTGAAATGTTAATACATCATTATAAACGTGTGGAATAGAAATAGTTATTTATATGTCTAATTGTCTAGGGATGATTACAGTGAGGGGTGAGGATGATGATGATGATGATGATGATGATGACGACGATGATGGTGATCAAGATGATAAAAGAGTATGGTGGTGGTGGTGGTGATGACGATAAATATAATATATTTAACAATGATGAATAGTCAATCAATTCGTGGCCTAAATGATAACAATATCAACAACAAAACAATCGCTTTATTCAATATCAATCTTGACCCCCCCTCTCTCTCTCTGCCTATCTCTCTCCCCAGCAGGTGTCATGGATTTGTGACATGAATGCCATCCAAAGAGAACATTTAATATACAGTTATATACACACAAACACCAGCACAGACATACATACACACACACACACACACACACACACATAAATATATATATATAATATAAAGAGATAGAGAAACACCTTGTGGCTCTCTGTGGATTCATATTACCGTGGCCTGAGTTAAACGGGCTTAACGATGCAGGTGACACTTTGAGGTCATATCCAAATCAGCGGTTAGGAAAAAGAAGCTGGTGGCAAACAATCAAACACACACACACACACATAGAAATTTGTGAAAGATTTTAAAATCTAAATTTTCTCCATTTTCTATAATAAGTGCCATGACAGACAGACAGATATACCATATAATATAGAATCTCCTCTGTAATGTCTCGTCTTGTACATAGCTACGCAAAAAAAAAAAAAAAATATCTTTAAAAATAACCAAAAAAAACCCAAAAAAAAACAAAAAAAAACAAAAACAAACAAAAACCGTCAATCCTATTGTAAATAATATTATAATATAAAAAAGTGAAGCCATAATAAATATTTTAAAAAAGACAAAAGGGGAGAGCAGTTCCGGTCTATCCACAAATTGCAATTCGGAAACCTCGATACACCTCAGTTTTCGTTGGGGGGGGGGGGGGGGGGGGTGGGTGTAGAGAGCTTTTTAGTGAAGTGGTTATCATTGCATCACAGCCCCGAATTAAAAAGACAAAACAAGAATATTACAATAAAGACAATGCACCATTTCAGTAACAGTTGTGTCTCGTTAGAACGAACATCAGTTACCCGACTATCCCAATAAACCGAAATGATCAGCCGTAAACCAGTTTAAAAAAATAAAATTAATAAAACCCAGCATTTTTTTTTTAGTTTGCAATTTTAGCCAAAATTCTTTTTTTTTCATCCAAAAAATGTTCATCTAGTGTATCTATGAATTATTGCGACCCTCAACTCGCCAATAATTCATAAACCTGAGCTTTGTTTTTGTTTGTTTTTAAGGGTTTTACGACGCTAGCAAAACATTCAGGTCATATCAGCGCCAGTAAAAAGAAAGAAAATGGGATAGCAAAAATATATAGAATTACAATTAAAGTACCCAAGAAAGAGTAAAACAAAGGGGAATTAGTCCAAACAGGAAACAGATGTAGATTCCAAGAGCACACTATCAGTGTGCTCAGTTTGAGACCACCTAAATGCCTCATCCTGACACAAGTTTCGGTCCCCAATAAGAGGAACACACTGAAATGTTTACACATCATAATAAACAGGAACCCCGCCCAGATAGTAATCAAACAGAGTAATCAAACAATCGATATAATATAACAGATGTTGTTATGAAGGAAAATAAGGTAAATAATGTCTGTCAAAGAAATGAACGATACTGTTCCCCTTATAACTAAGGATCCCCAACCAAGGCAAAGGCTATTTCACGTTATAACAGCAAAGTCTTACTTCTTGATAAGGGCCAAAAGCCCCATGAAAGGGAGGTAAAGATCTTACACCGGTGCCTGCTCCCTAGTTTTTTAACATGAAAGAGAGGGAACAATATGAGATAAATCCCCCTCATCCGTGATTTCAACAGCAAATGTGTCCAGTTCTGATTTGAGATCATTTAGAAAGTGCCCACTAATTGTTCAACCTCACACTCACAACCTAAAAACCATAACCCGAACGGGTTCATATTATAATAACATGATACAACTATTCTGCTGTACTCGGAAAAACAAAAAACAAACACTATTTGATATTTTAGCCAGAAAACTCGTCCATTAAATAACAATCCATTAAAATGACTCTGACCTTGCCAAAAAAAAAAAAAAAACCCCAAAAAAAACAAAAACAAAAAAAACACCCAAGACTTGGGACTTCACAAAAGTTCCAAGCTTGAGTTTTTGACATGATGAGGGTAATGGATTGTCCTGCCACTGGACATAACCGTCGCCTTCGTAAACTAAACGTCTTGATATGGACCAAAACATTACGTCACAAAAGAAGACGATGATCACCAAACGAAAGGGAAACGTAAGTTGTTAGAATTGCTCAAGGATACATGATTCTATTGACTGAGCTATCGATTAGAACTGACAATGATCTTCGCCTCCTTTTATGATTATTTTTTTTTTGTGGGGGGGGGGGGGGGGGGGGGGGGGGTTAGTATCAGGCTTTTAGTTAATAAAGACTACGACATGACGGACGTTGAATGTTTGGAAACATTCAAAACAAGTTTTGAATCCACTCATTCGTCAATGTAATCTGTGACTGTTCCTGATTGGACTGGAAATGAACATTTGGAGTGATTGATCCCTGGGGCCTTAATCATAATAATAATAAATGTACATTTAATCTGCAAAACACAAGCCATCGATTTCAATTTTAAAGATTTCAATCGATCGACATGTGAAGGATGAATTCTCTGGCCAAAATGTTAAATATGTGTGTTGTTCGGAATACAACAACATTGTTGAACTTAAATCTGTCATGATTAACACCGATTTCAATCTATCAACATTGCTTAACACACTCCCTCGTACTGGAATGACATGAGTGATAATATTATTATAGTGATACTTTTGGTGTAATAATATGTGCTAAGTCTGAACAACTCTGCAGTTCCACAAGCTGCAAATTCTCTAACATTAAAATAAAATAAAAACCCCTCAAAGTTCCAGTTTTCATATTATTTTGACTTTTAACCTGATGTTCCGTGTCTGGTTCACCCCAATTTCAGTGAGTGGTGATGAGGGGGTTGGGTCACATTAGGGTCATGAGGCGTACCTCTGAACACAATTACACAAGATGGTCGTGGCCACGACATACTACAATAAACAAGCAGTCTGATTCTAGTGAAATCATTAACATCAATTCACTTTAAAAACACTTAAAGAATGCACTTCACATCCTTTTAAAATTTCTTTCATCTATTCATTTGTCTATATATATATATATATATATATATATATATATATATATATATATATATATATATATATATATATATATATATATATATATATATATATCCTTTAAAAAAACAAAACAGTTATCCAGTTCTCACCTAAATCTATGCACAGGTGATAGTAGATCTAGATGTGCGAGATGGTAACAGCTATCTGTCCACAACCGTTGAGTACTTGACTGAAGCGTAAAATATCCAATAAGTTGTACGAATAATATTCTAAATTCAATGCAACTAGCTAAGATATTTTTTCGGAGTTCAATTTCTTTTTATACCAAGTTTTGAAGCAATGAATGCGTCAGTCAGTCATTGTAGCTATTAATCATAAAAGATGTCCATATTTCCACATCCAGAGTTCTCTTGCTTTCTATTCATGATGTGCTTGCTGTACATAATAACTTGGCTGAATAATATTGGACTCATTAAACGATTACAATGCTTTACGATTGTATCAAGCAGTGGCGTTGTGTTCACTGTCTTCAGTTGTTAGAGCCCATCACTGCTTATGTTCCAAGTGTCGCGTTTGTTGATCTATAACCAAATCATGTGATCCCGAACGGTGACACAATAACAAAACACAAGTAACTGAACTCTATTTCAGGAATTGAAATATCCATTATTTTGAGAGTCTAATGAAATGTTTCAATTTCACAACTCATTTTGATAATATTTATTACTATGGCAAAAATGGCACTCGCTGTCCTTCACTTTCTATGAACTGTAACAGAACTGTGGGAGTGTGTGTGTGTATTTGTATGTGTCATAAAATCAAACCACTGGTGGTTGTCTTTTCATGAGGAGTAGAATCTATTTTATTTGATTAAATCCTAGTCAGATGTGTCTAGAAATTTAAGGATCTCCTCCCATGCCAGAGGAATCACGTGGTTTGTCTTTGATGTCCGTGGTGCTGTCTGCAGGACTGCAACCTTTGACTTTGTGACTGGACGAGGATGGAGAATTGTCATGGGGGCGGTGAGGGAGGGAAGGTGGTGGTGGTGGGTGGGGGTGGCCCAGGGAAGAGAGGATAGATGAGGGTGGGGGTCCTGACAGGTGGTGGCTTGAGGATGGGATGAGGGGCGGAGGTATCCCAGGGGGTAGGGTGGCCGGAGAGTTGGATTTACCCAATGGGAGAGACCCTGGAGGGAACATTGGACTTATGGAACCCCTAGGAAAGTATCCCAAGGCTAGGGGGTCCACGGCTCGAAGCCGGTCTGCACTGAGATGGGGAAGTCTGTCTGCATATTGACGACGAAGTTCCTGCTCCTGTTGCTCTCTGATGATTTGTTCTTTAACACGCTCTTGTTCTAGAACAGCTAAATGAGCCGGGAGGCCAGAGAGACGTGTCAGCATAGCCAGTCTCTCTCTCTCCCGCTCTCTCTCCATGTCTATCCGTTGGGCTAGATCCAGAGCAGATTTGTCAAATGGGTTCCACAGTGACGTTGCTACTGGAGGTGGTGGTGGTACCCCTGGAGGACGGTCCAAAAATGGGTATGCTGCAGTAGGTGGAGCACCAATTAATCCTGCTGCAGGAGTTCGACGATCCAACATGCCAAATCCGTGAGGAGGGGGGATTGCTGCTCCAGCAACAAAAGGGGAAGCAAGCCCTGCTAAGTAGCCACTACTTTGTAGAAATTTCTCTCGATGTTCCATGGCTTGAAGAATCTTCTCTCTCTCAGCACGTTCTGCCACAGCTGCTGTTTGAATCAATTTTTCTCTGTCAAGTCTCTCTCTCTCAAGTCTTTCCCTTTCTAATCTATCTCTCTCCATGCGGTCTCTCTCCATCCTCTCCCTCTCCATCAGATGAGCTGGGAGCGAGTTGAGATGATCATCCTCTCTCCTCTCATCTTTCAGTTTCATTAAGGGGGTGTTTGCTCGGGCTGATAACGATGATGACGATGGCAATGATGACAGACCTGCTTTGGAATCGATGTGCCCGATGTCTGGTTTGGGGTGAAGGTCATATCGTCCGTTACGTAGTGGTGACCTCGACCTTGGTCTCGATGGTGGGCGGGAGGAGGATGAAGAGTCAGCTCGACCATCTCTGTGTTCCTCTTTGAGTCTTAGTGATGGGTCATGGTGACCTAGAGATCCTCTTCTCTCTCTGGTAGATAGATAAGACAAACAGTAAATAACGTTAATTTCTTTATCAATTTATTTCACACAAACTCATCATATTCTACCAACATTTCCCTTGACACAGGAATAGCCAAGTTTTACTGTAGAAGGAAAATATCTTTTACCCTGAACTAATTTACTATTTGCTCCTGAGGTCCTGATAGCTCAATTGGTAGAGTACTCACCTCGCAAGCAAAGGGACTCTGATAATGATCACATGTACAACTCACATTTTTTTTTTCCCTTTCCCACCCCATCCCAATCCCCTTGTCGATTTAGCAGTGATTAGGTAGTTAGGGTCTGTTTGATCTGATGAAAAGTACTTTACAACAGCTAGACTAACATCTTATCCATGGGGTTACAATTCAATTCCTACTCTGCCATCTTTAGGATACAGACTGTTACATAGGCAAATAGGTCATTTTCCTTAAGACAGCAGTGCTGTCCGTTTAATGCTTGAGAAACGTGGGATTAACTCTGGCTCCCCAGGCCTTATGGGACTCTACCCTCTTGTCTGGGTATCTGACTGTCTGTGTTTTGGACGACTGATTGATTGTTTCTTTTCAGATGTTTTAAATTGTCTTTAGTTTTAGGCCATATACCACTAGAAAAGCAAAATACTGGGATTTGTCACCTCGGCAGTATGGCTTTAACGAGAGGTATATATTATGCACAAAGAGACTGAAAGAGTCCTATATGCTTTTCCCAGATTTTGTGGTCTAAGAGACCCAGTAGATATTTAAAAAGACTTCAGAACAGGGAAAGTTCATCCATAACTGAGATGCAACCTGAAACAAAAAAAAAATGTGTCTTTTCAACAGCAATCAAAATCTTCTTACCTTTCCCGCTCCTCCTCCTTCCTCACCTCCCTCTCTCGTTCCCTCTCTGCCTCTGACCTTGGCCAGCCAGGGAAGGAGGAAGGAGGCCGGTGAAGACGAGATGAGGCCCAATCCTGGGGAGGTGTTGAGGACGATACGCCTGGTTTATCTCGACTCCCACCAGCACCAAACATGCCTGAAACGTAGAAAATAAAATTTACTTCCAAAAAGCTACACAAACCAGTGCTTTTATATACTTTTATATTGTGCGGCTATGTGGTATGACACTCGCTTTCGGATCGGAAGGTCCTGGGTTTGAGGAGCCTCGGTTGGCGCATAGTTGAGTTCTTGGAAAAGGCTCTTTACTCACATTCTCTCACCGTACTCAGGTGTAAAATGAGCACCTGGCCGTCAACAGCGTTGTCTCTGTCCGAAAAAAAATAAAATGAAATACCGCCTAGCAGGTGTCATGTCATGTCCTACATGCTAAGTGTTGAGCACATTTAGTGGATATTGCTGCGCTACATTCAGAAACAAGAGACATGACAAAAACAAAACAAAAAGAATGGGGAGGGGGAGGGGGGAGAGCAAATAACAAAACGTAAAACACTTATACATTGGCAATGAGGAAAATGTTAATCTAGAAATGGCTCACAAACAACCCACCGCACCACTAGAGGTCTGGACCTCTGACCTCTTATCCCATACTTAAGTGCCTTGACCACAACACAAGTACGATTTCAACCTCACATCATGTACACAATAAATTAGCATTGACGCCCCCGCCCCCGTCGTTCTCAGATTACAGGGACTAAAAACAGTCAGTCCCCATAGGAACGTTCTTGCACTAAGCCAGACTAGAGAGCTGAGACAATGCAACATCCAGACTCCCTTGAGTGCAAAACATTCTCAAAAACCAAAAGTAAATAAATAAAATTCTTTGTTTTAAATTATCTCTCCCCCCCCCCCCCCCCCCCCCCCTCCTCAGCCCTTTCCAACCAACTACATAAATATGCACTGGACCAAAAAAA
>NC_088362.1:48297369-48321749 GCF_034508935.2 Berghia stephanieae
ATAATAATAACACCATTTACATGTATTGTTAATAATTCGCTGCAGTCAGGTGCTGTACCAGACATTTACAAAGTTGCTCATGTCAAACCCCTTTTGAAAAAACCTGATCTAGATAAAGAGAACTTAAAAAACTATCGCCCTGTCTCTAATCTTCCTTTTCTTTCTAAAATCTTAGAAAAGCTTGTTTTGAAACAATTACTGTCTCATCTTAAAAATAATTGTCTTGAAGAAAAATTTCAGTCGGCTTATAGGCAACATCATTCGACGGAAACCGCACTTGTTAGGGTTGTTAATGATCTCCTCTTTGTTATAGAGAATGGTTCATGTTCTTTGCTGAATTTGCTTGACCTATCGTCTGCTTTCGATACTATTGATCACACTCTTCTCCTCAAACGTCTTGAAATTACTTATGGCGTGTCTGGTGCAGCGCTTGATTGGTTTAGGTCATATTTGTTTAATCGTAAACAGATTATTACGGTGGATGAATATAGATCTGAGGAAATCATTCTTGATTGTGGGGTTCCCCAGGGTTCAGTTCTTGGACCCGTTCTTTTTGTTCTGAACGTTGGACCTCTGTCTAAAATCATCAGAAGTTTCGGTCTGTCTTACCACCAATATGCTGATGATACGCAATTGTACTGCGTTTCCAATACGAGAAATTTACAAGAAGTATCAGCCAATAGTAAGAATTGTATCCAAAGTGTTAAGAAATGGATGAATGAGAACAGACTGAAACTAAATGATGATAAGACAGAGGTGCTGTATGTTGGGAACAGGAAGTGGAAAAGTGATACAGATTTGAAGCTGGGGATGCCTCCATTCAAATTGTTGATAAAGTGAAAAACCTTGGCACATTCTTAGACTCTGGACTGTCGATGGAGCATCAGGTTAATAATTTGGTTAGATCTCTCTTTTTCCAACTAAAAAAGATTGCTTCCATTAGACGGTTCATATCTGAGGATGTGACCAAACACCTGGTTGTGTCCCTCGTACTATCGAAATTGGATTATTGCAATGCTCTGTTGTTTGGCGTTTCGCAATATAATCTGAGACGTCTTCAGATTGTCCAAAACAGCGCTGCCAGGCTAGTATTCATGAAGCGTAGGTGCGATTCTGCCAGACCTCTGCTTCATGACCTGCACTGGCTGCCTGTTGAGAAAAGGATTAAATTCAAAGCTTGTACTTTAGTGTATCGTTGTCTTGAAGGTACTGCCCCTTCCTACATTTCGGAACTAATTGAAATATATTCAAAACCCCGCCCCTTACGTTCGGCTAGTGATTCCACCAAACTAGTTGTCCCTCGAATACAGAAAAATGCTGGAATGAGATCCTTTTCTCATTTCGGACCCTCTGTTTGAAACGCCTTACCACAGAGCATTCGTGAAAAAGAATCTGTCTTTTTTTAAACGTTCGCTTAAAACATATCTGTTTCGTTTTTAGTAGATGTTATGAGAAGCAAGATAGGTCTGTCTTTTCTATTGTGAGTTGTGTGTCTGGGTGTGTGTATGTGTGTGTGTTTGTGTGTGTGTATGCTTGTGTGTGTGAATGAGTATGTGTCAGCCAAAGTAATTTGTAATTTAAGCGCTTAGAGTCTGGTGTCTCGGAGTTATAGCGCTTTATAAGTTTTCAGCATAATAATAATAATAATAATAATAATAATAATAATAATAATAATAATAATAATAATAATAATAATAATAATAATAATAATAATAATAAAAATAGATGGTCTAATTATAATAAGGGGACAAGATTGTATGCTGCCGGCAGTATCCATGTCAGTTTTGGATTGTGTGATACCTTATTCTGACAGCAGCTTCTAATGGTGCTCACACTATTATAATGTTATGACGATCGACACAATCTGCATCTTCTGACCGACATGAAACTGGACAAGTTATACCTACATGAAACAGACAGTTGCACATAATAAGAAACGTGCACGCCTTGAACGCTATAATCAGCTACCAATAGTAGCTGCTGGTTGTGCAGCAACTTCTTCCTATCGCAAGGAGCAAGTTGCTAATACTACCGTACTCTATAAATACCCATATTTAAAAATTTGGCCAGAAAATTCGTCCTTCAAATATCGATCGATTTAAATGATCATCATCTTAGCACCAAAAAAAAATAATTCTCAAACCTGGGAAGATGAGGATCATTTGAATCGATCGATATTTGAAGGACGAGTTTTCTGGCCAAATTTTTAAATACGGGTTGATTTTGTTTTTGTTTTGTTTTTTTTGTTTTTCCAGGAACGGCAGAATTACTGTAACTATCTTTAAACAAACCATTTCTCATGATTCGTTGTAATCGGGGCGATTAAGAAAAAAATGGGAGTCTTGGCAGGTAAGCAATACATAGATCATGATGATAATATATATTAATGTCTCTTAGATCGTGAGAACGAAAAATATGTTTGTATCCTTGATGGTATTTGACCAGCGACATCCATCCATATTGATGACCTTCTTTGACTTATCACAACCCCCGTGTGAACACTTTACTGGTACAGAGAACGGTCGGGCAAGTGAAATGAATCCAGTTTGTCTCTTTATTTTCTTTGTTGTCGTTGTTGTTATTTGTTATTTTATTTTCTGCTTTATATTATTCAATTATTAATATTTAGCTAGTTAGGATATTGATCATTACATCTCAACGGAAAATTGGCAACCGTGTGTATTGTCTGGTATCAACTTTTATTTTCAATTATGTTTTAATGACTTTGAGATGTTCATGAACTTCTGCAATGGGAGCCAAAATGTCGTAATTATATAAATTGTTCGTTAAGCAGGTCTGCATGGGAACTGAATATCATATATTATTATTATTATGTACATACCTTGGGTTGAAAGGCCCCCTGAAGGCTGGCGGTCAAGGAGGCTCCTGATGGGGTAGGGGGTAGCAGGGAAGGGAACGCCGTGCTGTAGTTGGGGAGGATCTAGAAAGATGGAGAACGGGCGGGTTGGGGGTAAGAAAGTTTGTTGGAGGTAAAAGCAAAATGTGACAGTGCTAAGATGACGATGACGATGATGATGATGATGATGATGATGATGATGATGATGATGATGATGATAAAATAAAATAAATAAATAAATTTATTAATTAAAATCCCCTGTATTCATCCCATATGGGGAAAGTTTTCTTTGGGTTCTATCCCAAGTGAAGACTGGAATAACCCAGGCGTAAGCAGCAGCAAGGCAGCGCCGCAAACTGAGCTAAGGCGAGGTGACTTGCTTAAAGGCCACACAAACCAGAGGTACCTTTTGGGTACGAAGCAAAGACCGTACCTCTAGGCCACGCTGCCCCATAAATGATGATTATGATAATATTATGATGACGACGATGCTGATGATGCAGAAGATGATGATTATCATCATCATGACGATGGTGACTATCTGCTGTAAATCAGTGCTGATGGTGACAAAAAGTGAAAAAGTAGGAAAATGCTGAACGTATGCCTTTAAGCCCCATTTTTACTGCACCGAACCCCACTTTTAGAGCAGTTGAGATGATAGACTATCATTGATACTCTAACTTCTGGACAGTGGAAAACTGCACCTGTGTGTTCCACCGCACATCAACTCTCTCATTGCTAGCACATTGTTTCGAGAAAATGTAATTTTTAAAAGGAGGAAATTCCTCCTCTGGACTCCAAAATCGCGGATTTCCGCGGGTCCAAGGAAAACCATCAGCACTGGTAAGTAATAGTAAAAACAACTTTAAGAAATGTAATCACTACTGACAATCAAAGGGAATGACTTGACTGGACACAGCCTGATTAATACTTACACTAACACTGGGTCTGAAAATGCCTGCAGCATCGAAGGCTTTAGGAAGCTTGTCAAACTGATGGTGGTGGCGGCGGTGGTGAAGCAGTTGGGATGAAAAGGGGTGTAAGGTTTTCATGGATGGTGGTGGGTGAGGAGTAAAAATGAAATGTATCATTTCATAAAATAATACTGGAAAGAATTTGTTGGGGTTTTTAAAAATTTCCTTTCATTAAAAAAATTCTCTTATTCTTATCGTTTCAATATTTATAAATAAATAAATAAATAAATAAATAAATAAATAAATAAATAAATAAATAAATAAATAAATAAATAAATAAATAAATAAACTAATTGAGAAATAAACATAATATCAAAACATTGAGATGCTAACATCAGAAAGCCATATAAACAGTTTCTTAAAATGTATTGACTTATAGATCGAAGAAACAAAAAATATTTAAGCCCCGCGAATCATTGTAACGAAAACGTTTTAGATATAATATTATGTGAATCTTATGGGCAATGAATGTCCAGTCCAACCAAAAAGTCCAGACAGATGCTTCGTGGAGTAAGGGATAGGCAGGGGATTGTGATTATAATTCTTTTGGCTGATCACCATCATTAATCATCGTTGTTGATGCTGTGCCATAATGGTTTTTTTCTCTTTTCAAAATCATGATGACACACTTAACTGAATCTGCTATACGTGTCAGTGCTTGACATAATCAGTCGGAATGTGAAAATTTTGGATTTGCATTAAAAAAAATAAAAAATTAATTAATTAATTTATTTATTGCATTTTCTAAAAGAATATGATCCCGGGGCATTTTAATCTTTATTTGAAGTAAATCGGGTGATTTTTCAGATGTATGGGAAAGGTATCTAGCAACTTTTGTCAAATCTCATACTTTTTCAACTTGACTAGCTGTAAAAAAAACATTTAGAAGTGAAATTAAGCTTTGATATTTCCCGAAGTTGTACAAAAAGGGTTGATTTAATCATTTATAATAAGAATTCATTTTTGATAAAAATTGACCTTTTAACTAAACTTGGCAATATCTCAGTTCAAACCTTTTCACCATCCGACCGATTAGGTGATTCACTGTAACATAATAGTATCAGTAATTAAAGAATATATATAATAAAAGGTAGCATTTGGGAAAGTCAGGAAAGCAACTGTCAGAAAGCCCGCGGCAAATTGAAAATGCAGGATAAGGGAATGAGGCGCATCAAGTCCAACAATACTTACCGGAGTAACAGTAGGTTGGACCAGGGAAGGACCCGGGGCTCCGATGGCCCCGGCAGCGGCCCCGTAGGTGTGCTGGTGCATGTGGTTGTGTAGATGTTGATGCTGGTGTTGATGGGTCTCGCTCCTTACGAAAGGAGCGGGTGGCAACGGGGCGGTGCCGGCGGCTATGGCAGAGGCAGCCGAGGCATCCGCTTGGTGGGCGAGGAGTCGATTGTTGAGGTCTTGCTGGAGAAAGTCTTGCTGACCTGGGGAGGCAATTCAAAGATTGTGTCTCTTCAATCTCAACAAATTATACCAGTCTGTGTCACAAATACACAAACTTAATATTCTCTTTCTCAAAACTATTACTGTATTAATGATCTTTAAAAAAAAAAAAAAAGAGAAAGGTAAATAATAGAAAGGAAGATAAAAAAAAGAAAAGAAAAGAAAGAGGGAGGGAGGGAAGGAAGGAAAAAAGATTAGAAAAGAAATGGGGGGAAACAAGTACCACCCTAAATTATTATATTTTTCTTTCTTGCTGTGTCTCGCAACACAAACTTAATATTCTCTTTCTCAAAACTATTAATTACTGTTTTGATTATCTTTTTTAAAAAAGAGAAAGGAAGAAAAAAATAATAAAAAAGAAAGAGGGAGGGAGGAAAGGAAGGAAGGGAAAAAGAAATGATAAGAAATGGGTGGAAAAAAAAGTATCACTCTAAATTTTTATATTTTTCTTTCTTGCTTTGTCTGGCATTGTTTCATACATACTTTCACATCTTTACAGAGACGCCAAGTTTCAATTTGCTTCACAGGAATTTCAGACACCACTCGGAGGAATTTCGATGCCGAAAGAGGAATTTTCGCACACACAAAAAAAAAAGGGAATTGGGATGGTATTTGATATTGTTTAAATATTGTATAGATCTTAATAGATAACTGATTAGAACTATATTATGATATATATAAACACATTGCCAAATACAACCCCAAAGTTTCCTTATTTCAAATGAAGTAAAGTTCCAAAACCCAATGGTAGTGATTGTAGTAATGGTGGTAGTGAGGATGATGTTGTGTTGGTGGTTGTAGTAGTAGTAGTAGTACTACTAGTAGTAGTAGTAGTGATGATGACGATATGATAATGGCTGTTGTAGTAGTAGTCGTAGCAGCAGCAGCAGCAGTAGTAGTAGTAGTAGTAGTAGTAGTAGTAGTAGTAGTAGTAGTAGTAGTAGTGATGATGTGGTGGTGGTGGTGGTTGTAGTCGTAGTAGTGGCAGTAGTTGCAGTAGTAGTGTTGGTGGTTGCAGTATTAATGATGATGTGGAGGTGGTGGTTGTATTAGTAGTGGTTGTGATGATGATGTGGTGGTGGTGGTTGTATTAGTAGTGGTAATGATAATGATGTGGCGGTGGTGGTTGAAGTAGTAGTGGTAGTGAGGATGTGGTGGTGGTGGTGGTGGTGGTTGTAGTAGTAGTGGTCGTGATAAAGATGTGGTGGTGGTGGTGATTGTAGTGTGTGTGTGTGTGTGTGTGTGTGTGTGTGTGTGTGTTTGAGAGAGAGTGAGAGAGGAGAGAGAGAGAAGAGAGAGAGAGAGAGAGAGAGGAGAGAGAGAGAAGAGAAAGAGAAGAGAGAGTAGAGAGAGAGAGAGAAGAGAGAGAGAGAGAGAGAGAGAGAGAGAGAGAGAGAAGAGAGAGAGAGAGAGAGAGAGAGAGTGCTGAAAGTGCATGCAGTGAAAAGTAGAGCAACATGAAATTGAAAAACTACGAGGCTAAGGTTTGAGGTCAAAGTATTTGTGATTAGCTATTATTGGTAAGTACAGGAAGGTGAACATGGAAATTAATCCAGTGACCGCAATGAATTTGGTTTGTGTGTGTGTGTGTGTGTGTGTGTGTGTGTGTGTATGTGTGTGTTTGAGAGAGAGTGAGAGAGAGAGAGAGAGAGAGAGAGAGAGAGAGAGAGAGAGAGAGAGAGAGAGAGAGAGAGAGAGAGAGAGAGAGAGAGAGAGAGAGAGAGAGAGAGAGTGCTGAAAGTGCATGCAGTGAAAAGTAGAGCAACATGAAATTGAAAAACTACGAGGCTAAGGTTTGAGGTCAAAGTATTTGTGATTTGCTATTATTGGCAAGTACAGGAAGGTGAACATGGAAATTAATCCAGTGACCGCAATGAATTTGGTTTGTGTGTGTGTGTGTGTGTGTGTGTGTGTGTGTGGATGTGTGTGTGTGAATAGGGAGAGAGAGAGAGAGAGAGAGAGAGAGAGAGAGAGAGAGAGAGAGAGAGAGAGAGAGAGAGAGAGAGAGAGAGAGAGAGAGAGAGAGATATCTGAGCTAAATTTGTTTGAAGGGTTTTTACGGCGCTTGCAACACTGGTTGCAGGAGTATTGGTGGTGGTAGGGGTGGCGTTGTGGTGGTTGTAATAGTAGTTGCAGGGATGGAGATGTGATGGTGGTAGTAGAGATGATGATGTAATGGTGGTTGTAGTTGTGGTGGCATGGATGGTGATGTGGTAGTTGTTGTAATAGTGGTGGTAGGGATGGTGATGTGGTGATTGTTGCAGTATGGTGGTAGGGATGGTGATGTGGTGGTTGTAGCAGTTTTGGTAGGGACGGTGATGTGGTAGTTGTTGTAGTACTGGTGGTAGGGATGGTGATGTTGTGGTTGTAGTAGTGGTGGTAGGGATGGTGGTGTGGTTGTAGTAGTAGTGGTAGTGATGGTTGTAGTATTAGTGATGATGATGTGGTGGTGGTTGTAGGAGTGGTAGTGATAATGGTGTGGTGGTGGTGGTGGTGGTGGTTGTAGTAGTAATAGTAGTGATGATAGTGTGGTGGTGGTGGTTGTACAAGTTGTGGTAGTGATGATGATGTGGTGGTGACAGTTGTTGCTGTAGTGGTACTGATGATGTGTTGGTGGTGGTTATAGTGGTAGTGATGACGATGTGGTGCTGGTTGTAGTAGAGTGGTAGTGATGGTTGTAGTAATAGTAATGATGTGGTGGTGATGGTGGTTTTGGGTGTAGTAGTAGCAGTGGTGATGATGATGATGATGTGGTGGTGGTTGTAGTAGTTGTTGTAATGAAGATGATGTGGTGGTGGTGGTGGTTGTATTAGAAGTGACTGGAAAAGAAAAAAAAAGGGGAGGGGGGGGGGGGTATCCTTGGAACAATTTAACCTCACCAGAATTTGACGGAAGTTGACCGTAACCCGGACTTTTTGCTCCAGACCGTATTTTTTTCCGGTGAAACCGGAGTTTTGGCATCACTGTCTTTATCTTATACGTCCCTCCTCTCCATTTCGTCACTTTGTAATAACTATAAGTCAGTTTGAATCCGTTTTATAGAGAAGGAGACATTTCTCATTTGTCGAAATAATAATACAGTATCTATGTTGGTACACTTAGTAGTACATGTAGTTATATAGAAATATGTTGTTGCTACTTACTTCTGATAAGACTTTCAGCAGCAAGTTGCCCAGCGGCTGGTGCCGGAGGTATACCGGAGGGCAGAGACAGGGATACGGGGGGCAAAGGGGGTGCAAACATACCGCTTGCAAGGCTGAGGGGAGGAACGGGCGCTGCGGGCGCACCGGCGGCAAGGAGTGGAGGGGGTGGGGCGAGGGAGAGAGCGGGAAGGAGTGGGGATGGAGGGGGAAGGAGAGAGGTGGAGGAGTGAGCCGGGACGGGTGGTAGGTGGGGTATAGCTCCAGGGGTCGGTGTGAGGGATCCCACTGCGTGAGGAGGTAAAAGGGGGCTGTATAAGGGGGCCGTTGGGTTACTGAAATGGAGAGAGGAAACTGATGTAAATGTGGTGGCGATAATGACTATGATAAAGATGGTGATGGTGGTTGTAGTGGTGGTGGTGGTGGTGATGATGAATGGTGATGATGATGATAATGATGATGGTGAAGGTGGTGGTGGAGGAGGGGGGGGGGGGTAAGTAGGAGATGGTAGAGTGGAGTGGGAAGAAGAAGAGATGTTTTTTTTTTTTTTTGTTTTTTGTTTTTAAGGGTTTTATGGCGCTTGCAACACATTAAGGTCGTATCAGCGCCAGTAAAAAGGAAGAAAATAGGATAGTTAAAAGTTCTAGAATTACAATTAAAGCACAAAAGAAAAGGTAAGACAAAGGGGAATTGGTTCAAATAGGGAACAGATGTAGATTCCCACAGCACACCGTCAAAATACTTAGTTTGAGATCACCTAAAAGTCTCATCCAGACACAAGCACAGGTCCCAACTAAGAGGAATACACTCAAATGTTTACCAATCATATAATATAATATGTAAACAAAACATAATACAATGCATAACAGAGAGATGATTTTACAAGGAAAAAAACATCATCTCCTAAAACTATAACTATACATTCGACTGTTTCCCTCCGAGCCAAGGAACTCCGGCAAGGATCAGGACAAAACTAAGTAATCTCATTCCAAGACAATGACAGGAAACAATTGGAAAACGGGTATGGGGGATAGAGGGCACAGCATGTACCTCCCTGTCCAGGAAGAAGAAGAGAAAGGAGGAGGTTGGTATGTTAGAGGAATGAGATTGATAGATGGATGGATGGATGGATGGATGGATGGATGGATTGATATAAATCGTAGTTTCAGATGTATATGAAATATATACATGAATTTTTAATTATTTTTTTTTTTTTGACTTACCCTGCCCATGTAGCTGGTTTTGTAAATAACGGGAGTTCCGGTTTTGGGAAAGAACCAGTTGGAGTGTGTGAAGATGAGGATGACGACGATGATGATAATGCTGCTGATGGTAATAACGATGACGATGATGATGGTGGTTGTGATGCTAATGACTTGTTGACAGTCACGCCGCTGCTGTCTCGGTCACGATCTCTTTCCGATTTGGTGGGATGATGATGGGGATGGTGATGATGTTGCTGATGGTGGTGCTGGTGATGAGGAGGATGCTGTTGATGGTGATGGTGATGACTACCGCTGCTACCAGTACTACTGCTACGACTATCTGATCTATGGCGGTGTCGGTCTCTGTCAGATTCCCGTGGTTCTTGTTTGATTTGAGAAGAGGATGGTGGTAACGATGTTGACGATGGTAAAGATGACGATGAGGAGGAAGATGAAGGCGGTCGGCCCACTGGTGATGGGGATGTTGTTGAATATTTTCGGTGGCTATCCGTGGAATGATGATGTTGTTGGAGTTGTTGCTGTTGATGATGATGGTGGTGCTGATCGGGATGGTGCTGGTTGAGGTCGTGGCTTGATGACGATGAAAGTGGCAACGATTTTGAGGGATGGTGGGAATGGTGTTGTTGCTGCTGATGATGATGATGAAGATGATGTGGTTGAGGAGGGTGGTGATGCCGGTGTTGGTGATGGTGATTGTGGTCAATTATGAAAGGACTATTGGTACAACTTGATGCGGTGGTTGTAGTGATAGCGGTGGGATTGCTACTTTTCGAGGCGCTTGAGGATGAGTTGTTGGGGTAGTTACTGTGGTTTGGGAGATAAGAATTATGTGGATGGTGCTGTTGTGGTTGCTGCTGATGTTGTTGGTGATGGTGATGAGGAGAATTGTTAATGCCACTTCCGCTATGGCGTGACTGTTGTTGTTGTAATTGATGTAAATGGTGTTGCTGTGTTTCTAACTGTTGTAAATGAATTTGTTGTTGAGTTGTTAACCGAGAATGTTTGTGATTGGGTGGAGGTAAAAGATGGGAGCTAGCGGTCTCTGCAGGACGTTTGTTGGTGTCTACTAACGATGATGATGATGACGACGATAATGATGATTGCAGAGCATCTGTCTGTGATGTTGTTGTGGGGTTGTGTACTCCGGTTTGGGCTGGTAATGATGAGGATGACGGCGGTGGTTGGAGATCCGTTTGGCTGTGAGGCACAAAATGATTTAGACTAGCATTAGGGTGGGTAGGGGTAACATTTGGGTCTTCTCTGTTGGTTTGAGGATGACCGTTTGGGGAAAGTTTGTGAAGTGGTAGCGCAGAGTGGTACGGAGGTCGGGGGTATGGCGGAGTTCCGTTGAGTAGATTGACGTAGGGGTTGTTGGTGGGATGAGCGGCTTGGGGATTGGGGGTCAATGGAGAAGAACCTGGAATAGCGGTTGCCGACGGAGGAATTGGTTGGCCGTTGAACTGTTTATGGTGGAGATTGGAGTTTGAATCCTGAGTTGTTGTTGATGTTGTTGTGGTGGTGGTGGGGTTAGCGTGGTTATTGTGATGATGGTGGTGATGGTGGTAAGGATGATGGTGTTGAGATCCGCTATGGAGAGCGTTGCTAGATTTTAAAGATCTGCTGTAGGCCAACGATCTGGCACAGGTTGAGGATTCAGTGACGGGGGTGGTGGGAGAACTACTGTCGTTCGGGGTGTGGGGAGAATTGATCGGGGCTTGGGGGTGGTGGTTGTTGTATAGGTGGTAAGGATGAGGTGGATGAGGTTGAGTTTGAAGATTGTGCTGATGAAGACTAATACTGTTACTATTATTACTACCAAAAGTTGAAAGACTTGGTTCTGCTGAATTTTGGGAGGGAGTTCTATTTTTAGCACTGTTTTGATTGTTATCGTGGTGGATGTTGTTGCTATTGGTGTTATTGATGGACTGTATGGACGATGAAGACGATGATAATGGGGATGGAGAAGAGGTGGTCAGCCGGGTGGCTGGATCGAATGACGTTGTGGGTATCACAGACTCGGACGGTAAGGTATTTGATGACGTTACAGGGTGACTGTTTTGGACGTGGTTTGGTTGACTTAGAGCGGGATTTGTGGAGTTTGGGGTGGTGGGGGTTTCACTGGCGTAATGGAGAGGGGGTGGTCCGCCCCCGGGGCTGATAAGGGGTACAGGAGAAGGGTTGAGACTAGAGCAGGTTCCGCCCTCGACTCTTCCTCCAATGCCTCCCTGTCCTCCTCCTCCTCCTACTCCATTGCAGAGAGGAGTGGGCGTGCCCGATATAGAGGGGGGAGGAGTGGGAGCTGTCAGCGCAACGCATGTATGGGTGGGTGCATGGTTTGAGAGGCCTGGTGAGAAGGAAAGAAAACAAAAAGTGCAGTCACGTACTGGTCAATAATTATACATGTAATTCAGTGTTGGGCATATCGTATCGATATATCGATATGAATGGCAATCTCGAATATCGATTTCAAAACGCCATATAGATATCGATATAAGATATGCTTGCAGTTTATTGGCCATGTGGCGGAAAAAAAGCAACAGTATACAATGAAAAACAATGGAGAAACGAACTTTTTCGTGAATATTGGGACGAGTGAATAAGCATGTTTATCGAATTTTTACCGATTTTCGATATGTTGATGTATAAATCAGTGGCATCAATTAATATCGATATATCGATATTTTATGCGACGAAATATCGTATCGTATCGATTTCGAAAATGTGATGGTATCGCCCAACAGTGTCGAACACTAATTATAGTCAAAGACAAATATACTTTGAAAGACAGACAGACAAAATCCACTCACTGTTGTTGGTAGGCGACATATTGTTATTTATGTCATTTCAGCATCAGATAAAAAAGCTTTTAATCTTATTACAGTAGATTACAGTTTAGATGGTATACTCCAGAGACCTCATGCAACAAATACAACGTAAGACCAAAAAGATAAATAAATCAATAATAAATCAATAAAGTTCCCTTTAACCGTCCTTGTGTGGATAAACGCCTTTAATGTATATCCCGAGGGATGACTTGGATAACCAAGGCACCAGCCGTTGTGCAGCGCTGTAATCACTGTCAAGCTTAACTACTCACACACAAGACAACCACCTAAGAAGATATAACTTACCAACTAAAACAACCACTACGACCTCTTTTTTAATATTTTTTATTAGTGACGCAAGCTTGCTGGGTTCCGGAGCAGAAAGAGATGGAACAGAGAAATAACCGAAGCAAGATCCTTTCTTCTAGTCCATGCCTTACAACTCTATAGACGGTCAACTTTTTAAAAAATTGAGCTTTAAAAAATAATAATTAAAAGATTGAGCTTTATATAGCGCAATATCCACTAAATGTGCTGAAAGCGCTTTACAAGGGGTCACTGGTCAACAGCAACATTAAACATGTAGGACGGGACATGCCGCCTGTTAGGCGATATTACAATTTTTTCGACAAAGACAACGCTGTTAACGGCCAGGTACTCATTTTACACCTGAGTACGGTGAGAAAATGTGAGTAAAGAGCCTTTTCCAAGGACTCAACTATGCGACGCTCGAACCCAGGACCTTCCGATCCGAAAGCGAGTGTCATACCACAAGACCACATAGCCGCAAAAAATATACATACTATCTATGGTGAGTCATATTTATGGCACGATATTTCAGAGACTAAGATATTAACTTCCATTAACCCCAGTATAATTTAAATGATGTCTTCTTTTAATTGTATTTCTTGTGTGTGTGTGTGTGTGTGTGTGTGTGTGTGAGAGAGAGAGAGAGAGAGAGAGAGAGAGAGAGAGAGAGAGAGAGAGAGAGAGAGAGAGAGAGAAGAGGTGAAGATCGTTATTTTTTTTAGCAAATATATGTTTCGTTAAGAGGGCAGTTTTAATGCGTGTACCTAAAATAACCACTTATTAAAGTGCGGTTATGTTATCTAGTGGTATGACACTCGTTTTCGTATCGGAAGGTCCTGGGTTCGAGCCTGCTATTATTGTCCATTTCACGCTATAGAAACCGGGATAAACTCCGGCTCCAAGGGCACAATGGCTCTGAAGGATTACTTACTTAAAAGCCAAAAAGGTGACATCGTTTGAGATGGATTTCTCTATGCGTTCGATCCAAAGCTACTATTATTATTATTAACTATACATGCCAAGCAGCCGAATCGATCAGCCACAGGGTTTGTGAGTATTTATCATGATATTTTGACACATGATGACGGAACTGCGTCGCGACACACTATGCATATTTTTATCTCCCTGTTTTAAAATCGTGATTATCATGATATTTTGACACAGTGATATAGAATAAATTAAATATTGAATGTGGCTAAGTTATCGGTCGATAACAAGGGCAAAAAATACTTGTTCACTCGTTTAGTTTTGATAAAGAAAATTGACGTAATTTTCAAAAATGCATGCACATTATGTTGATGTGATTAATCGGGACTCATACTAAAAAATAAAAGTAATCTTTAAAAATGGCATCCATGTCAATAGCAGCTTGTCGGTATGGCAACTCTTGGTCACATGACCATAAAGCAGAAGCATCAATTGGCTTCAACAGTCATGACGTCACTTCCCTCTTAATGACTCATAGTAACTATCGGAACAATGGCGGACGCCCTTATGAAATATTTCTCCGACGAACATAAAAGTGTATCCAGAGGAGAAAAACATTAGAAATATGATCATGTTTTGACTTTTATACATTCTGATCACATGACATATAAAAAGTTCTAGCCAGCATGAAGAATAAAAAGTACCGATTTTATTTGTTTAGAACCACGCTGCTCGCCGTTGCTGGGCGACGTGACATCAACCTATTGAATCTAATTATTGTCCCACCAATCACGTCCACTTGAAGACCAATCACTACTGAAAACAACTACTTAATAACTAAGACAACCACTCAAGACTTTAACTATCTCCTTACCGACCATTTTCAGTATTTTCCCACAAAATGTCATGCCTACCCAATACTAAAATTGATTTTTAAAACTCAACCGTCAAAGCATGCTAAACATAATTTTGGTCTACAAAAAAAAAAAACAAAAAAAAAACAACAACGCTAAGTTCTTATAAACTAAACTTAAGATTTTTCTTCAAATTTTGTGATGTACAAAAAAAGAATCTGAAAAAGAAAAAGATTCATTGTATCGTAACAAATGTGACGATTTTCCTGAAGTTGGTAATGAGAGAGTTAAATAAATCATCGTTTAAGACGACCGATTAATTCCCAAGACGACCAATAATCATGACCACGGCCATTGACTTGGTGCCTCAAACAACGAAACCACTTGGTACTTAAGAGAACCACTCACTAACAACCAATGACAACCTGTCACTAAACTGTTTAAGACAACATCACTTACTTTCCAAAACAATCTAATCATACAACTACGAAAGTGACACGTTTGGAAGCAGGCAACGGTGTGTTGGATAAAAATCAGAATGTGAAAAGGTGTAGTGTTCCGGACAAAGCAGAGATATGAATGAATGAATGAATGAATGAATGAATAAATAAATAAATAAATAAATAAATAAATAAATAAATAAATAAATAAATAAATAAATTCCCTTTATTCACCCCCAATGGAAATTTGCCTTTAGGGTCTATTCCAGGGGGGGGGGGGGCTGGAATAACCCAGGTGACAGCCGCAGTACAGCGCCGCAAAGTGAGCTGGGGCGAGTTGATTTGCTCAAGGCCACACAACGAGGCAGGTAAGTCGAACTCGTTACCTTTTGGGTACAAAGTAAAGGCTGTACCACTGAGTCACGCTGCCTCTAAATACAAGAAGAAGAGGGGGGGGGGGGGGGGGGGGGGGGGGGGGAATCGGTTTAAGATTTTTTTGGATGATATCTCTTCTTAGCCTTGCATTATGTGGTGTAAACACACGTGCATGTGCACATTTAATTTATTTACACGCACTCAAACACACAAACACACACAATACGTTGACCAGGCATAATACTATACTATAAGATGGCAATACTTACTATTGACGAGACTTCCTTCAGATATACTGGAGTAGAAATCAGATCCAGACTCTGATGCCTGAAAAGAGAGAAATTTGGCAACTACATTAAAGATTTTGTCACAAATAAATGCTGAAAATGTCACTAACACAAAAAGTTTTTTTTATCTTTATGTTGTGTCAGGAATATATTGGATAACATTGAAATGTAATGTAGTGTAATATAATGTAATGTAATGTAAAGTAACATAATGTATCTAATTCATTCATTCTTTCATTAATCTTTTCATCCATTCACCGCAGAAGAGGTTGTCAGAGAAACATTTCTTTAAAAACAAACAAACATACAAACAAACAGACAGACAAACAAACACCCCGGAAAAACCAAACCCATTGAAAACCAAATTTATATTCATACAGCAATCAGAAACCATCTAATACGATGCGGTAGATTGATAGGTTTGGCAACTTTATTGTTTTTGGCTGACAGGTGTTCCTATTAGTAAATGAACACCGACAAACTTTATGTTGATTATCTTTTGGGGAGAGGGGGAGGGGAATAGGCGATTGATATGCAGTTTTAAGAACAGAGATAATCTAACTAAAACGGTCGAGAAGATGAGCAAATTCCGAGGATCTCGGATTGAGTGACACTATAAACTTTTGTATGGTCAATTCTATTTAAGATTACCAGAGCCTTTATATTACGCAATATCCACTAAATGTGCTAAAAGCGCTTTACCAACAGCAACACATAACATGTAGAACGAGACATAACATGTTAGGCGATATTACAATTGTTTTCGACATAGACAACGCTGTTGACGACCAGGTACTCATTTTACACCTGAGTACGGTGAGATAATGTAGTAAAGAGTCTTTTCCAAGGACCTAATTATGCGCCGAGCGAGGCTCGAACCCAGGACCTTATGATCCGAAAGCGAGTGTCATACCCAAAGATCACATAGCCACATTAGATATAATGATTTCAAAACAAAACCGCTGCTGAGCTGCTTGAAGCTCGAAAAAGTCTTGGTAAAATCATACTATCTACATACTACAAATCAATATTTTAATATGATACTTCGTCCATTCATCGTCTAGTTGGTCAACAATAATGAGGCTACCCGGATAGTCCGCAACATTAAAATGTGTCATCAATAATCAAATTGAAGCTGAAGCGACAATTTCACATGGATGTTTTTCAACGATTCAAAACACAAGAGCTGTGTAATAGATAGGGGGACATTTTCCTTGAAGTATATAATAAATTCTGCCAGAATATTAAGTGTACGTTTTGCCATATATCAAGTAGAAGTTTTGCCACATATCAAGTATAAATTTTTGCCATATATCAAATAACATTTTTGCCCAAAATTAAACCTAATTTTTGCCATATTATTATCATTAAGTTTTGAGGCCAAAATGAAAAGCCAAATAACGGCAGAAAGTACAACGAAGAGAGTAAAATGAGTACTTCAAAGAGCGCATTGAGTATAAGACATTTATTATTGTCATGACAAGACGATCTGGATGGTGCCTAGCAACTCGATTTCCCTCTGTTCTCTGTGTCGTGTTTGACCTCTGTCTGTCTGTCTGTCTATTTGTTTGTCTGACGTTGACTCCGTTCACTTCCTTTGCTTTGATTTTCCTTACTTCACTCCCCTTGACTTTACCTCGGCTTACGGCTTGTCTCCTTCATCAGATTTATTGGATTTTATAATACTCTCTCTCTCTCTCTCTCTCTCTCTCTCTCTCTCTCTCTCTCTCTCTCTCTCTCTCTCTCTCTCTCTCTCTCTTTTTCTCTCTCTCTCCTCTTCCCTTCCAAATCTTGTCTTGGACATATAGATTATATCAAGAAGAAAAGCTTGTTTGAGCATTCGATGTTAACATTTTAAGATACTCTTCAAATTGATATTACATCATTTTGAGAATTAATGCTCTTGAAATAATATGCACATGACAGACATTTCGAGGTGGTGGTGGAGGAAAGAGAAGGGGGAGAGGAGAGGAAGAGGAGGAGAGAGGGGGGACGACGGGAAATGAGGAGGAAGAGAACGAGGTAGTATGAGGGGGAGAAGAAGAAGAAGAAGAAGAAGAAGAAGAAGAAGAAGAAGAAGAAGAAGAAGAAGAAGAAGAAGAAGAAGAAGAAGAAGAAGAAGAAGAAGAAGAAGAAGAAGAAGAAGAAGAAGAAGAAGAAGAAGAAGAAGAAGAAAAATTCTAATGTGACGATTTTTGACTGGAGCCCCCCGTCCCTGTAAAAATGAGTAAAAACTAAAAACTGAAAAAAAACATTAGATCTGTATCATATCTTAGAGATATTCCCTTAATTTCATTCATAAAAATACTCGGCGTTGGGAACTGAACACTTCTATTAATTCTAGCTCAACATAATAATATTATCATCATGTATAAGGACGAACAGAGGCAAGAGAAATAACTCATCTTGGAAACAAGAGGAAAATTCAAAGAAATCCGAAATCCAAGCAAGTTGTCTTCCCCCTGGTTTGAAGGCAATAAGACTGGGATAGCTAGGAGACTGTTAGTGGAGTGGTAAACCTCTGACAAGGGACGAGGGGATCACGGTGGGATTAGAGGGGGATTAAGCCTGCCCCTGCGTAATGGCTAGGGGATAAAGGAAAGAGAAACGGCCAGGGATGAAATGGCTAAAGTAGCCGATCTGCCTGGCTCATGGGATTTCGTTGTGGTGGAGACTAGACGAGATGGAGCTGGGATTTATAACATTCTTGTTTATTTATTCTCTCTCTCTCTCTCTTTCTCTCTCTCTCTCTCTCTCTCTCTCTCTCTCTCTCTCTCTCTCTCTCTCTCTCGCTGTCTTTCTAAATCTATCTTCCTCGTGTATATAAACAGAGAAACAGACACAGATAGATAGATAGATAGATAGATAGATAGATAGATAGATAGATAGATAGATAGATAGATAGGTTGGTGGGTGGGTGGAAGGAAGGATGGATTGATGGATGGATGGATGGATGGATGGATGGATGGATGGATGGATGGATGGATGGATGGATATATAGATAGATAGGTAGATAGATAGATAGATAGATAGATAGATAGATAGATAGATAGATAGATAGATAGATAGATAGATAGATAGATAGATAGATAGATAGATAGATAGATAGATAGATGAGTAGGATAGAATAGAGAATCATCAGTGACCGGTGTCCAATCCCGTCTCGTCTGGGTGCTCAATCAAATCAAACAGCTTGTCTACAGATCAATAACCTACTGCTAGAGTGCTCACTGTCCATGGAAGTCGTCGCCTGGTCACTGATTGATCGACTAAATGACATCACGCCATCACCATCTGTCGGAATCTAAAATCAAAAACTTCTCGTCCCAGAAATGAATGGCAAATAATTCCAAGACCTCACTTTGTTTCACGTCGTATTCCCCCTAGCTGGTCATAATATTATGGAATCCAAAAGCTCAAGTCGTTTTACAAAATTAGTCACTGCCTGTCGCCAGGTACTCATCTACATATTGTGTGCGCTTGGCTAAGAAGCTCATAACATTGCCATCCGGAAGTATAACTGACCTTCACACAGAACTCTGTTTAACCATGATCTTTTATAGTCTGGATAACACTGTCAAGTGAGAATTACTCATTAAGGTGGATGGCAAAAAACAAACAAACAACTCCCCCCCCCCCCAAAAAAAAAAAAACAAACACAAAAAACAAAAAAAAAAAAAAAAAACAATAACAAAGACCCGGGTGAGGTCAACTGCGAACTATCTATATCTAAGATGGCGTTTAAAGTGGTTTATCCAAGGACACAACGCCAAGACCAGTTTTGTCACAAGTCACGGAGCAAGCCAAATGCAAACATTGCTAATAATCATAGCAATCTTGAGGGCACTGATAATGATACATCGACAAGTGTCAGTGTGGAATGTAGATTAGATAATTTCTCCCCATCGCTGTTGTTCTGGTCATGAGCCAACACTCCAAGCCACACACCAGGATAGAACAGAACAGTGGCTGTCTCTAGTTTGCTATGGATAGGGCAAATCAGAGCTAAAAGTTTTAGCTAGATTTTAACAAAAAGCCGCGCGCGATGCGATGATTTCCTGCCATTCATTGTGCATGGATCTCAAGGCTTCAGAAAGTGTTAAATGTTTAGTCTGTTTTTGTTGTCTGCAGTACCTCGGTCATTCATTATACTTTTTCAGAGATACGTGAAATTCTGAGTAATGGGTAGATCAGCACCATGATAAGGTCCCCGTGAGGTTGGAACAAATAACATCCATTGTCAGCATTTCAAAATTGACTTTACCATGGACTTTTTGTAGCCGTTCAGTATTTTGCACAACAAAGTGTAAAGTGCGATGTAGGCATTCTATGGCTAAACGTGTTTTTGAAGGTTTTACTAAGTCAATAGAAAAATATTGCAATGGTTTTTAAGTCATTACGGTTATTTATATATATTTTTAAAAAATCAAATACAGAAAAGGTACACGATATCAAGTAATGATGCATGGCAATGGGAATAATAATGATGTTTATAAAAGTATGCAGGGCGAGGGCTTATCAATAGCAACAGGTTATATTATGTTTTAAAATAAAAGGGCTTATCAATAGCAACAGGTTATATTATGTTTTAAAATAAAACAAACACTAAATGACGACACATAATATGGGATTACTCATGAGAAGACATGAATGCTATTGGTGTTACACGAAGGTAAATTTATGTAAACACTAACTGATCCTCATCACAGTTGACATAAATCCACAGGCGCGCGCGCGCGCACACATAAACACACAAACACACACACACAAGTAAGTCTTAATATATATCTCTCACCCTCTCCCACACCATATCTTTCTCTCCCTCCCCCCCCCCCCCCCCCCCCCCTTTCACTCTCTCACTCTTTGTCCCCTTCCTCTCTCCCTTCCTTCATTCCTTCTCTACTACCACCTCCGCCATCATACAAAACAATCTGTGAACCAAGCGTTGATCAAATAATTCACACTCATGGCTTTGAATAAGATGAGTACAAGGAGAGAAGAGGACAAGCAAGCCCTTACGGCTCTGTTGTAACACAAACTCTCACCCTCTCTGGGGTAGCAGCAGTCGACATGGTCCTCTGATATCTCCCTGTCCGCTCGCTAGCTATCGCACAGCCTGCTCTGTCTACTTTAAAATTGGGACCAGGCTACTGGAATCAGGGCCATTTCTATGGCCCTATTCAAAAAGCCAGTCACAAATCCACCCCCTCCCCCCTCTTCCTCACTCCTTCTTTTCCTTCTACCTCCGATGCCAATGATTCAGGCCTCTCTTTGCCCTTTTCCGTCCTTCAAAACCAGTGCCTTCCATCCATTTAATTTAAAACACATACAAGAGGGAACACAAAATGGCATGTGTGATATGGTGTTCAATAAATTACAATTCCCCCCCCCCCCCCCCTCTCTCTCTCTCTCTCTCTCACACACACACAGATAAAAAATAATCAAATTTGAAGAGAGGAAACCGATGTTTTTTAATAGGTAAGAATATACAACAAACTTCATTTTTTAAAAGTTGGGTTTTTTTAAGTTAGAGAGAATGACTAATACCCAGGTTAGAAACTAAAGATGAATATAGGATTAAGAGAAAAGTGAGGAGAAAGACGCAGACCTGCCTATTACTACGAAAAATTCGTAGAAATACGACTTTTGGACTCTAGCTACAAAACTGCATTCTCCTCTGTGACTCAATAGTTCTTAATGAAAAGGAAAGTTAAGTTCCTCAGAACATATATTCAGGACTTAGGAGCATATTTGGATCATGTTAAGGGAAAATTCTTTATTTCTAAGGCTATTTAAAGTGGATTTTTCTTTTCTTCCCTTGGAAACTACGAATTTTTGAAATTTCAAGTAGGCAGCTCTGACGACGCGTTAGCGAAAGACAGCGTGGAGAAGTGGTGCCGAATCAACTTTCTTGACAGTAAACATCACGGACTACTGTATTCTCTATGGTAATCATAAGCCAAAACAAGCGCATGGAATGATGTAATAAGATAGGGTTTGGGATTGGAAATAAGGGTGAACGGAAGTAGATTACAACGTGAGTGGCAAACACAAGACTATCAAACGAAAACAATATATATACTCTAATACATACAACAGGTTCCCATTCAAATCATGAAGAAAATAAAAAATCCAAGTCACAAAATTATTTATTCTTGTCAAGACCAGACCCCAATCCGAGGAGGACGAAATGGACTATCCAATCTTAAAAATAAGTGGTCAAATAAAGTAACATCAAGGAATATAAAGAACTGGACCATTGAGTAGACAGTTTAATTAATAAATACGTATGCTGTGTACATATTCTATGTGGACAAAACGGCAACAAATCAGAGTAAAGATAAAGGTGAGTGGCGTGGGGAATGGGGACTGGATGGGATGGTCAGTCTTTCTTGATTGTCTTTTAAAGATTCTCTTTTTGATTAACGAAGATTTTTTTTTAATTGGGAAGGGGGGGGGGGGGGGGTGGATTTGCACGGGTATAGGTGATGACTTCTTTGGGCAGAATAAGTGCGCTTGATTATGGCATGCACTTCTACACAACAAACAGCAAGGACAACAACGTATAAAATTAAATTGAAAGCCAAGGTTGACACGGTAGAGAGCTATATATATATATAATATATATATATATATATATATATATATATAATATATTATATATATATATATATAATATATATATATATATATATATATAATATAGAGAGAGAGAGAGAGAGAGAGAGAGAGAGAGAGAAAGAGAGAGAGAGAGAGAGAGAGGGGGGGGAAGAGAGAGAGATCAGCATCACACAGAGTGAAGTAGGATCATCAAGAGGTTTTATTCTGGTCCATGGGACTTGTCCCCCGTCCTCTTGAGGGTCTCTCCACAGGAATAGCTGGAGTACCGACTCGAGAGGTCCTTCAGGATGGCCTTAGAGTGGGGCCTCGGAGAGCCCTCGTGCTACAAAGACACACGAGAAGATAAGTGGGCCGGGGAGGGGGGGGGGGGGGGGGGGGGGGAGAGAGAGGAGGCGAGGGCTTCAAATAGAAACACGACCTATGAATAATGAACAGGTACGGAGGTGGGAGGGAGGGAGGGAGGGAGAGGGAGAGAGGGAGAGAGAGAGAGAGAGAGAGAGAGAGAGAGAGAGAGAGAGAGAGAGAGAGAGAGAGAGGAGGGGGGGGGGAGTGGGAAAGGAATCTTGGGGTGTATTGTTGAGTTGTCTGGCTGGCCAGCTTGTATAGGCTTGAGGAGGAGTGAAGAACGGAAAGTACAATCTACATAATGGCTAGAATAGGAGTGGAAGGCAAAATAAAAGGGGGCTGTACTCTGTCTCGTAGCTTTGCAAGCAAGGGCACCCGAGGTCAAACGGGTGGTTGAAAACAGGCGGAAGTGTATCGTGTGATCCGGGGGGGGGGGGGGGGGGGGGGGGGGGGGGGGGGGGGGGGGGGGGGGACGCAAAACAGAAATAATAATGAAAAAAAAAAGTCTGAAGAGGGAGAGATGGAGATTGGTTGGAGTGGATGAATGAATGGGCGGACGGATGGATGGATGGATGGAGAACCATCGATAACAATGGCTCTATTGAGACAGGAGAAGGGAGAAGCAGCAGGAATGTCTCAAGCCATTCAGTTGATATCATGTCATCATCATGATCATCGTCGTTGTCATCATCATCAACTATCAACATCAATAAAAGATAAATGGAGCTTTTACATAGCACAACAGTCAAATTCATAATATTGTAGGAGATGGCCCTTCTTCTCCTTCTTCTTCTCCTCCTCCTATTCCCCCTCAATTAAAAAGCATTAATAATAATAATAAAACAACAACAACAACAACAAACAACAACAAAACAATAATAATAATAAAATAATAATAATAATAATATAATATAATAATAATAATAATAATAATAATAATAATAATAAATAATAATAAATAAATAAATAAATAAATAAATAAATAAATAAATAAAATAATAATAATAATAATAATAATAATAATATAATAATAATAATAATATAATAATAATAATATATAATAAAATAAATAATAATACCCCCCCCCCCCTCCCTTTTTTTTATGTAGAGAAAAAATATACGTTTGACAGTTACCAGTCAGGATTCAGAAAGATCCAAGAATAATTGGGCTCCTTCTGGGCAGCAGCTGGGTTAGAGGGGTGTGGGGTAAGTTTCTGACAACCTACTAGTGTTCACGATATGAGAATGTTTTGGTTTGGATGGCTGCATTGCCCACCGTCTTTGCTAATAATATTATAATATTATAGTGGCCAGTTTGAGTGGTCAGATTAATGCCTTATTGATAGGGTCAATCAGGCTGACGGGGTCGGGTGGCAGTGATTCCTTGGCGGTCCACACACTTGACACACACACACACAGGAACACACACACACACACACACACGACATTGCTGTGTTGCTCGGACTCCGTGGGTGGGGTTTGACTATGGGACAGAACCTTGAATGGAAATCGGGGATACGGAAATATGCATGTACCTGAGGAAGATTTGCCTGTGACAAAATGTGGTTTTTGTCATAATATGTACACACATAGCAACAGTCATTTGTAATTGAAAAACAAAACAATAGAACAAAAAAAAAAAAAAGGTTTTTATATAGAGCAAAGTCTAATAATGTGCTCAAAGCGCTTTATAGTGGTATTAAGTAATTTATGTTTTTCTAAAGAAAACAACAAAACAAACAACC
>NC_088362.1:48324349-48329349 GCF_034508935.2 Berghia stephanieae
TAATATTATAATATTATAGTGGCCAGTTTGAGTGGTCAGATTAATGCCTTATTGATAGGGTCAATCAGGCTGACGGGGTCGGGTGGCAGTGATTCCTTGGCGGTCCACACACTTGACACCACACACACAGGAAACACACACAACACACACACACGACATTGCTGTGTTGCTCGGACTCCGTGGGTGGGGTTTGACTATGGGACAGAACCTTGAATGGAAATCGGGGATACGGAAATATGCATGTACCTGAGGAAGATTTGCCTGTGACAAAATGTGGTTTTTGTCATAATATGTACACACATAGCAACAGTCATTTGTAATTGAAAAACAAAACAATAGAACAAAAAAAAAAAAAAAAAGGTTTTATATAGAGCAAAGTCTAATAATGTGCTCAAAGCGCTTTATAGTGGTATTAAGTAATTATGTTTTTCTAAAAGAACAACAAAACAAACAACCCAAAAATCTCTCCCCCCCACCCCCTCCCCCCCGAAAAAGAAAAGAAAGAAAGAAAAAAACAAACACAAACCACATCAGTCTTTCTTTGCTTGAAACATAAGTGTAAAATGTTTAACCCAAGGACACAATGATCAGAAATAATACAAGTTTGTATCTGCGACAATCATCCTAGTACAAGATTCCTTATAATTTATATAATTTATAGTTATAAATACAATTTTTAAAAGGATCAGGAAAGGGGAGAGTTTATGAGGAGAAAGTGATAATGATTATGAAGTAGAGTAGAAATAGTAATAAGTTGGAAGGTGTGTGTGTGGGGGGGGGGGGGGGGGGGGGGGGGGGTTAAGCTAAGAGACGGAAATAAGAATACAGAAGGAAGTGAAAAGGTAAAGGATGAGCAGTAATGAGGGGGAGAGGAGGACGGAAGTTTAAAGGGGAATGAACGGGATGAAGACGAAACTTAATCCACTTGGGGAATATAGAAACAGCATTTGTTTAATCAATTATTAACTGTTATTAAATCGAATTATACCGATACGAGATGGCAATTATGAAATCTCTAACAACAACCATTATAACGAATTCGTCCGAGAGAAAATGCTGCTTCTTTAATAAGCACCCGGAAATCAATAGAAATAAAAACAGGGCTACCTTTATACGTATAATCCGCCTAACCATCACAATTTATAGTTATTACTATAATCATAACAATAAAGAGTGGCCGCGGAAGCCTTTGTAAAATAGTAGTCTTAACAATCTAATTATGACATTAACTCACTCAATCCTAGAGATTTTGGCTACTTTTCAAAATTGGAAAAAAATGTATCAAAATAGATGAGCATGTACATAGATAGTTTTATTCAACTACCATTAACATGCATAAAGTAAAAACATTAGCTTTGATACTACGCCTAGAATTTGTCTCGTAAAAATGTAATAAATAGGCATGGGGTAAAAGTAACCCGGGAAAACTATACGGATATAGTCGGTGTTCCAAACTTCCATACTTTGGAAAAACACGTATTTAAACATTTGGCCAGAAAACTGGTCCTTCGATTATCGATCGAATTAAATGACCGTCATCTTAGCAAAATCTCTCAAATCTGGAACCTCGCGAGGGCCAAGGTTTTGAGAAATTTTGCCAAGATTGGGGTTATAATTAAAAAAGTTTTCTGGCCAATTTTTTAAAAAAATACGTTGAGTACGGCAGTTAATAAACTGGCTTAGGGGTAAATAGGGTTGGATTGAAATGAGAGTGAAACAATTAAATTTCATACGGAGCGAAAGCTTATAGCAGTGATGATGGCGTAAATTGGATTACTGATAGGATTGATGATAGGAGTTAAAAGATAATAATCATGCTAAGCTTATTCATTCAGTACATGGGGGGAAATTGCTTTTAAACGGGCTCAACTCTCACTCTATAACTTAAAATATATCAGCATTTTATTTTTATAAAAAGACAGTAACAGCGATGCGTCTAGGACTTCATTGGAGGTCTGAGGTTGCAACAAAATTGTGTATGATGAGGAAAATCATTATTGGGAAATAATTTGAGTCCCGCAATTAAAGGTGTTTCCGTGGATAAAGAGCTTAAAGAGGCTGGCTTAAATTGGAACAACATGGGTGTCCGTGCAGACGGTGTCAATGCAGTCGACATACAGAAATGGACGTCTTTAGTAGATGCCTTTTGGGCATTGGAGGTCTAAGGTTGCAATCAAATCATGAAGAGACACAATTTGAGTCGTGCAATTAAAGCTGTTTCCGTGGATAAAGAGCTTAAAGAGGCTGGTCTAACTTGGAACAAAACGGTGTCCGTGCAGACGACATAATACAGAAATGGACGTCATTAGTAGATGCCTTTTGGGGATTTGAGGTCTGAGAATGCAACCAAATTATAATGTATGATGAGGAAAATCATGATTAGACACAAATTGAGTCCCGCAATTAAAGGTGTTCCGTGGATAAAGAGCTTAAAGAGGCTGGCTTAAATTGGAACATCATCGGTCTCCGTGCGACCGACATACACAAATGGAAGTCTTTAGTAGATGCCTTTTGCGCCCTATGGCTCGATGAGGATTAAGTACGTTAAGAAAATAAGTTGTAAAAGGTTTAAGTAAAATTGAATAAAAATTAAAATTAAAAAATTGAGCTTTTATAAAGGTCAATATCCACTAAACGTGCTTAAAGCGCTTTGCAAAAGTAAAGAGGAAAGTAGTAAATGTCCTACAAGCAGCAATGAAGCTGCTATCTATCCATATTCTATCAAATTGGTTAGTTCACATCATCTGACAACAGGGTTATGGAGAGCAATTCATTCTGTCATACTACCTGAAAAACAACACGTTTATAAAATTTTAACCAGAAAATTCGTCCTTAAAATATCGAGCGACCAAAATGACCTTCGTTTTGGCAAAAACTCTCAGACCCGAGAGTTCAAGAAAGTAATGTAAGCAGAAACACGACATAATTAATTGGCATAACAGTGCAATTATTTAATAATATATTTTTGCAATGGACTTGAGAATCAAATGAATAGGGGTGCCTAAACTCTTCTTTTTAAAAAAATTAATCTTTTCATTTCTTTTTAAGGGCGAATTTTCTGGACAAAGCTCAAAAATAGTTTTTGTTTGTTTGTAGTTTTTTCTTTTTTAATTTTTTTATTTTTTATTTTTTCAAATTTTGGCAGAACTGTTATCATTACTAGGTTTGACCTACCTAAGTAACGGCATTAATATTGAACACATTATTAGCGTAATGAAGAGCTGGCATTAAACCCTTAAATCATAATGGCCAGTCGACATAATATTAATCTAACAAAAGGATTATGGAGAATCAGTAACGCATGATAATCCTTAAAAGTTACTAAGGTTTGACCTACCTGCGTACGGAAATTATAGGATTAGGAAGATTATTATTGGATATTTATTAATGACTAGATTTGACCCAACTAAATGCCAGGTTTATGGTGAAATTACCCATCATATCAATTACGATAATATAATATTTATTCATATCGAGATGCAATATTAAAATAATCTGATAAGTGGTGAAAACGATTTCTCTCTCTCTCTCTCTCTCTCTCTCTCTCTCTCTCTCTCTCTCTCTCTCTCTCTCTCTGTCTCTCTCTCTCTCTGTCTCTCTCCCCCTCCTTCCATTCCATTCTCTCTATCAGTCTCCTCTTTCTCTTCTTCCTGCTTACAGAATCTATCTTCCTATCTACGTGCGTTTATGTGTGTGTGTGTGTGTGTGTGTGTTTGTGTGTGTGAGAGAGATGGATAGATAGATAGATAGAGAGAGAGAGAGAAAGATAGATAGATATATAGAGGGGGAGAGAGAGAGAGAGAGAGAGAGAGAGAGAGAGAGAGAGAGAGAGAGAGAGAGAGAGAGAGAGAGAGAGAGAGAGAGAGAGAGAGAAAGGGTGGAAGGATCTGGTGTCAAAGTCATCATAATCTATGCATCCATCGTAACGTCAGCTTATTGGGGGGTATAAAGTCCCCTGTTTCGAGTCAAGTACCCTCGTCAGCCCTCTTAAGACCCCTCTTCTCGTTAAGCTGTAATAACAGACGGCTGTCTTCTTAATGATTGGAGACACTACTGACGCAAAGAGAGAAAGGTTTGTTTGAAGTCATGACAATCACCATTATTAATTCAAATGAGGCAGGAAACGATCGAATATGAATGAAGACCAGGGTTCTAAAAATATTATATGTATAATGCAGACCTGCCTACTTGTACGAAAAAGTCGTAGAATTACGGAAATTTTCGCCCCAATACCCTTCAACAGTCGTAACGTCACTTCCCTCGTAATGACGCATGGTAACTTAGTAACTGGCTCTAAACTATCGGAAAAATGGCGGACGCCCTTATGAAATATTTCTCCGACAAGCATAAAAGCGTATCCAGAGGGGAAAAAACCATTATAAATCTGATCATGTTTTGACTTTTACACATTCTGATCACAAGACATATGAAAAGTTCTAGCCAGTATGAAGAATAAAAAGTACCGATTTTCTTTTTTTAGACCATGATGGCTGCCGTTGCTGGGCGACGTGACATCAGACTATTGAATCCAATTTCAGCAACTTCATGAGCATCTACAAGTTATTAAAACTTAATGAAATGAAGGTTGATGCCAGAGTGGATAATTTTAAGGACTTTGTGAAGTGTTATTTCATCATTGTGAGGGTAAACAATTGTTGATCTATAGAGAGTATGCGATTGGCTAAGAAGTTCACAACGTTGCCATCCGGAAGTATTTAGGACCAACACACAAAACTCTGTGTAACCATGAAAGTTTATAGTCTGGATAATACAATTAAGTGAGAATTTCTCATAAAAGCGGATGGCAAAAAACAATAACAAAGACCAAAGTGACGTCAACTTCATTCTATCTATACAGTAATCTATAGGGACTTCTATTTTTATCTCCTAAATTAAAAAAAAAAAAGTTTAATCTTCAAGTAGACAGGACTGGTAAGGACATGATATCGCTTCGATGAAAAAAAAACAAGTCAAAATGATACTTGCTGGAAGCTGTGGAC